>NW_007248653.1:331724-348355 GCF_000164805.1 Carlito syrichta | reverse complement strand
AGTGCAGGGGCACACTCATGGCCGCTGCAGCCTTGACCTCCTGGACTCAGGTGATCCTTCTGCCTCAGCCTTCCAAGTAGCTGGGGTGGCCATGAGTGTGCCCCTGTACTCCAGCCTGGGTGATGGCATGAGACTCCAACTCAAAAAAAAAAAATAAATAAAGATGTATCGTTAACTCGTGAGGTGTGAATATGAGAATGTGGCTGTATTTACAAAGTGCTTAGCTCATAGAGGGACATACTGAAATATTAGCAGGTGAAATTATACGATGTCGGTGACTTGTTTCAAAATAATCAGCAGGCGGTTTAGAAGTCAACTGATGAATGCATGAAAAGCTAGCTCAGCCTCAAGGGTTGATTCTGGGGGCCAGGTGACTGGTGCATGGGAGTTTGATGTATGTTCTTTCCATGTTTGGGTACGTGTGAAGCTGAATGAGTACATCACAACCATGTGTGCTAAGGAGATGTCGTGCTGGGTGTAAGGACTCTAAAATGATGTGGGCACCATTCCTGCTCTAGGGTGACTTCAGTCTGGTTCTCGTTCTTATCACTGAGCACTTTTTTATTTTTCTTTTTCCTTGTGAGCTCCATGTTTGATAGATTCTTATCACCTAATAAATGCATTTAATATATAATAATGTAAAAGTACTTTGTCTAGCTGGGTGCAGTAGCTCACACCTGTAATCCTAGCACTTAGGGAGGCCAGGGCAGGACGATTCCTTGAGGTCAGTTCGAGACCAGCCTGGATAACACAGCAAGACTTCATCTCTACAAAAAAAATTTAAAAATTAGCTGGTCATGGTGGCGTATGCCTGTCGTCTGAGCTACTTGGGAGGTTGAAGTAGAAGGATTGTCTGAACCCAGGAGGTCGAGGCTGCAGTAAATGGTGACCATGCCACTGTACTCCAGCCTGAGCGACAGAATGAGACCCTGACTTAAAAAAAAAAATACTAGCCGGGCTCGGTGGCTCAGCCTGTAATCCCACGCTTTGGGAGGCTGAGGTGAGTGGATTGCCTGAGCCCGCGGGTTCGAGACCCGCCTGGGCAGCGAGACCTCATCTCTACAATATATCAAAAAATCGGCCAGGCGTGGTAGCGCATGCCTATAATTCCGGCTACTTGGAAGGCTGAGGCGGAAGGATCGCCGGAGCCCAGCAGGTCGAGACTGCGGTGGCCGGGAGCGGCCACTGCACTCCAGTCTGGGCGACAGAGTGAGACTCCAACTCAAAAAAAAAAAAAAAAAAAAATACTATGTCTTTGGAGTGTGTCCAAATATTTCTTCTTTTGTGGAGCCTTAAGGGAAATCTGGGAATCACTTTAAAATGTCACAGAGATGGGGCCAGGTGTGGTGGCTCAAGCCTGTAATCCCATCACTTTGGTAGGCTGAGGCGAGAGAATTGCCTGAGTTCAGGTGTTCGAGACCAGCCTGGGCAACTTGGTGAGACCTCATCTCTACAATAAATCAAAAAATAAGCCAGTTGTGGTAGCGCGTGCCTGTAGTTCCAGCTACTTGGAAGGCTGAAGCAGAAGGATCGCCTGAACCCAGCAGGTCGAGGCTGCGATGGCCGTGAGCTTGCCACTGCACTTCAGCCTGGGCAACAGAGTGAGACTCTGACTCAAAAAAAAAAAAGTTACAGAGATGGAAACTGAAGTTTGAGCAGGGAGGTCGCCAAGGTCAGCTGTCGGCAGAGGTGGGACTGGAGTCCAGGTCTGGAGATTGGTCTCTGCTTTCCCAGTGCGTTGCCAGTGGCTGAGCACAGAGGACTTGGAGGGTGTAGCCGACCTAATTTACTGTACTAGAAACAGTCACTACATCGGCCCGTCACTTCTCTTTTTAAAGTGGAGGAATGCCAATTTCTTCAACTCTTCTCCATAGATTTTCTTTTCTTGCCGCCTTCTGAGACCGTTCCAAAGCTGGCTGACACATGGTCGGTTGGTTTAAATGTCCCCTTGATGGCCAGTTGCTGAGAACTTCTTTTCTTTACCCCTCCACAGTTAAGAGTGGAACCGAATAAAGAAGTCAAGCACAGTCAACTCTTGGTTATCTCGAGAGAGGTTGGCCAATTTTCCATCAATCATGGTGAAGACGGAACAGATGCAACCGTAGAACGGGGTTAGAATGGCAATCAGTACACGCCACACTGGGTACCTTTGAAGTTAGATGTTGCTTCTTTTCATGAGTCCCTTGGTGTGTGGGGGCTGGTTTATGGAGAACCGTCTATAGATGAGTGTTTAGTACTTTATTTTGGATGCTTGTCACAAGCACTTTTACTGGAACGTCTCCAGTGCTAGTGCACCTCATCAGTGTTTCACTTGCCACCTTCTCTCGCTCGGAAAGATTTTCCTGTCGAAATCCCAGAACCACCTCCTCCTCCCCGGCCTCCCGTCAAGCTGACAATGTGGAGCGAGTGACCAGCCTCGGTTGCCAACATTCTCACATGCACGATTGAAATCTTTGAAAGCCCTTTTGGATGGTACTGTGGTCAACGCTTGTCTCTGCTGGGAATTATTTGGTTTCCTTCCTGAATTTCCATCAGGGAGAAAAAGAGGCTTGATCTGCCCACAGCAAGAACAAGAAGTGGCTTTCACGGCAGCTGATTGGAATGAAAACCCAGCATCGGATCCACCTCCAGAAAAGCTTTCACTTGAAAAGGGATGAAGTTGCAGTTATCTGCTCCAATTTTTACCAAAAAGCTTCTGGAAAAGTCAGACTTGCTTATGTAACCTCATCAAAGGAGAAACAAGAAGGGCCACAGTTTGGTCATGAGCACACTCAGGGATCACCCCGAGTCTGAATTGCAACACCGCACTTAGTGTCAGAGCAGAGTATGAGGAGTGGCCACCCTGACACGGTGACAGGCCCTCAAGCCCTCAGGACAGGATGCCCCATCATCATGCCCCAGCCTGCCCGCTTGGCCTCAATTCTTTCTTCTGGTGTTCCCAGCATACCTCCCAAGCCAACCTACTTATCACCTGCCTCCCTGATTGTCAGTGCCCTGTTTCCTGCCTAGAAACTCAAATCCAACCACCACAGCTACATATTATATAAGCTTAGCAAACCAAGCACTAAAGAGAACTCCCCCCTGGTTGGATAAAGGCTATTTGGCCCAAAAGCTTTTTAAAAAGCCGTAACGAATGGCAACATTTTAGAGCCACTGCCATTCAAGTCAGAAACAAGACAGACAACCATCACTGGAGTGGAGATCTTTCCTAACGCAATCGGGCAAGAAATGAGAATCGTGCATGCAGTGGGAGAGAGAGAGAGCTACCTGGGTCTCCTCCATCTTCACTGCTGGCCGCTCCCCTTTCGACCTGGATTTTGGCCTTTCAGTCTGTAGCAAGGAGCAGATGGAAAATGGCAGGTAGCTTAAGAGGTGAGAGAACGAGCGTGTGTTGATTTCACTGTTACCCTGTTGGCTATTTCCTCCCAGCTATCGGGAGTCGAGGTAAGAGGCAGACAGAAGGGGAGACGTTTTCTTAAACATTTTACTGATGCCGGGCTCGGTGACTCAGCCTGTAACCCCGCACCTTTGGGAGGCTGAGGTGAGTGGATTGCCTGAGCCCGCGGGTTTGAGACCCAGCTGGGCAGCGAGACCTCATCTCTACAATAAATGTAAAAATCAGCCGGGCGTGGTAGCGCATGCCTGTAATTCCGGCTACTTGGAAGGCTGAGGCGGAAGGATCGCCGGAGCCCCGCAGGTGGAGGCTGTGGTGGCCGGGAACGGCCACTGCACTCCAGTCTGGGTGACAGAGTGAGAGTCCAACTCAAAAAAAAAAACAAAACCCAAAAACAAAAATTTTACTGATGAGAGTTTCCATGTTCAAAAGAAAGATGAGCCGAGCTCAGTGGCTCAGCCTGTAATCCCGTGCCTTTGGGAGGCTGAGGCGAGTAGATTGCCTGAGCCCATGGGTTCGAGACCCGCCTGGGCAGGCGAGACCTCATCTCTACAATAAATCAAAAAATTAGCCGGGCGTAGTAGCACGCGCCTGTAGTTCCAGCTACTTGCAAGGCAGAGGCAGAAGGATCGCAGGAGCCCAGCAGGTCGAGGCTGCGGGGGCCGGGAGAGGCCACTGCACTCTAGTCTGGGTGACAGAGTGAGACTCCGACTCAAAAAAAGAAAGAAAGAAAGAAAGAAAGATGGGGGTGGGAATAATCAAGAAAGATTACACTGGACAGGAAGGGGCAGTGAAAGAGAAAGGGTGAATGGAGACACGTTGGAAGGAGTGGAGGACACGCCATCTCCACGTATACCAGATAGGTCCATTGATCATCTCAAGTTCAAAATGCCGGGAAAATTGAAGTTTCAGCAAGGGCGGTGGTGGCCACACTGTCCCTTTCTGCATGCAATAAGCCATAAAGATTCCTCTGGGAAAGGTCACCTGCACATACCTGGGCGAGAAGACAGCCCTTATCAGCAGAGCCTGGGAACTGGCGGCCGTGATGGACCTGAGTAAACATACTTACGAAGTAATCCTTATCTTCCACTTGTTTACGCCCTACCTGAATCTCCCCTGGAATGTTTTGCTGCCCTCCGTCCTGACATTTTTCTCAAATGTATTGCCCTTTGTCTAAAAGGTATAAAATCATCTTGCTTCGGCCACTTCTTGGGACCTCACACACTCGGGAAGATCCTCATGTACCATATAAAACCAATAAAATGTATGTGCATTTCTCTTGTGAGTCTGCCTGCTGTCTGTCTGGTTTTTAGATCCGGCCAAAGTGCTCATATAAGGACTAAGGAGAGGTGACCTCTGAATCCCGGATGAGTAGCAGAGAGTGGGAGAGAGAGATGGAGAGTTGAGGGTGAGAACATGGGAAGAAAAACAGCCAGGAAATCACCCAGAAGCTCATCTTGACCGAAGGAGTGTGGACGTGTCTGGGATGGAGCTAAGGTTAAGAGGAAGATCTCTCTGGGACAAAGCTGGAAAGGGCATGGAGAGCCATTGGGTCAGAGGTCAAGTTCAGGAAGCTCTGTGTCCTTAAAGGTGTGTCAGGCACTCTGCTAGGTGGTTTACATTGATTGCCTTATTGAATTGAACCCTTACAATAACTCTGTAATGTGAGTGCTCTGTTTTTCCCATCGTACAGATGAAGAAATTGAGGGTTGACTGGGCTCAGTGGCTCAGCCTGGAATCCCAGCACTTGGGGACTTTGGGAGGCCGAGGCGAGTGGATTGTCTGAACCCGCAGGTTTGAGACCCGCCCGGGCAACTTGGCGAGACCTTGTCTCTACAATAAATAAAAAAATTAGCCGGACGTGGTAGTACCCACCTGTAGTTCTGGCCATTGGGAAGGCTGAGGCAGAAGGATTACCGGAGCCCCACAGGTCGACACTGGTGTGCCTGTGAGTGTGCCACTGCACTCCAGCCTGGGTGACGGGGAGTGACTCCAACTCAAAAAAAAAAAGAAACTGAGGATTAGAGAAATTAGGCATTTTGCCCAAGATCAGCCATCAGTCACATAACAAGTGGCGCTGAGATTCTAACCTGGGCCGGCTGACTGGAGCTCTGGCTGAGTAATCGTCAACTTCCTCCTCCAAATCCTACCTGGGTTGACCCAGTTTTCCTTCCAAGATTGGGGACATTCTGAGTGGCATGGGGGGAGGGGATTGCCATGCACTGTATGGATGGGTAAGAAGGATTATGTCAGAGTAGAGGACTTATGGATGCCAGTGGGTCTCAAGGGAGGTGAGGAAACTTTGGGGGAGCTGGGGTGGATGAGTCTGGGTGACAGCAAAGTGGGCATCGAATATTTGAGGCACTGCCCTGGAAGAAGCGGTCACCTCCTGAGTTGTTCCAGAGAGGAGACCAGTTGGTGCAAATGTCAGGGTGGTAGCTTCCAGCCCAGTCGTGGGACAGGCTTTCAGTGAAGGTTTTCTCAACGTGGACAAGCTGCCTCCTGCTGAGAAGCCCCTCATCACCGAAGGTGCCCACAACAGGGTTCCGTCACTCATTCATCCATTTTTTTTTTTGAGTCGGAGTCTCACTCCGTTGCCCAGGCTGAAGTGCAGTGGCACACTCACAGCCACCCCAGTGTCCACCTGCTGGACTCCCCCAGTCCTTCGGCCTCAGCATTCCAAGTGGCTGGAACTTCAGGCGCGCACTACCATGCCCGGCTAATTTTTTGTTTACTGTAGAGACAAGGTCTCGCCAAGTTGCCCAGGCTGGTCTCAGACCCCTGGACTCAGGCAATCCTTCCATCCCAGCCCTCCAAGTAGCTGGAACTACAGGTGCGTGCAACCATGCCCGGCCATTTTTTATTTATTGTAGAGACGAGGTCTCGCCAAGAGGCTCAGGCTAGTCTCGGATGTGCAGGCTCAGGCAATCCACTCACCTCGACCTCCCAAAGTGCTGGGATGACAGACTGAGTCACCGAACCCGGCCCATTCATCCATTCCTAGACATATCGGTGGAGGACTCGCCACGTGTCATCTCTGTTGTAGGGACTGGAGTGCCAAAGGCGACAAGACGAACGAGCTCATCACACTCTCCGAGACTTTATTGTAGTGGGAAAAACAGACAACAATCAAGTAGTATAGAGACAAATTGTTGCAGAAACGACTTGTGTCGTCAAGGAAATGAACAAGGGTCTGAGATTAGAGACAGGGGAGAGAACTGGAGGGAATTGTCGGTTTCCCCCAGATCCCCCTTGGGGTTTTGATGGGCTGGTCCTGGCTTTGGTGGACTTTTGTTTCTAGGGGCTGGCACCAGCAACCCTGCTCCCAGGAGAGCCTTTCGACCAGTGGAGCGTTTTTTGTTTTTTGTTTTTGCACCGACACCTCCTCCCAAAGGACTCAGCCAATCAGGTGACAGGAGAGGCCCCACCCCCCTTGTCTTTAGGAGAAATGGTTCTGGATGCAATTGACAGCCCTCTGCTTTCCGGAGGAATCAGGCTGAGGCTGGGGCCACCTGAAATCCAGGCTTGCCGGCTTCTTCCTTGTTTGATGGCTTCCACTTCCCTGTCCAGCTTCCCATACTCCCTTACTGGTTTCTCCCCTGGGGCACTTCTTATTTATTTGTGTGTTGGCTTATTTATGTATTTATTAAGACAGGGTCTCACTCTGTTGCCCAGGCTAGAGTGCAGTGGCCTGATCCAGGCTCATGGCGGCCTCGACCTCCTGGGTCCACGTGATCTTCCCACCTCAGCCCTTCCACCGCCAGTTGCCGGAACTACAGGTGGGAGCCACCATGCCTGGCTAATTTTTGTATTCCTGGAGCACTTTTCAAATAAAACATATGCTCATGAATCTTGGTGTCAGGGTCTGCTTCTCAGGACTCAACCTCAGATAAGGAAAGATCTCATTTATATTCTCAGAAGGAACAATTGTGTGAGAACACTCTGTAGGTTTGCTGGGGGCTGGTGGTCCCGGTGAAGAGTGAAGGGCGCTTATTCCAAGAGAGCTATAAGGCCTCTTTTAGAGATTGAATCGACAAGGTTTGCTTGAGAGTCACTGAAGGGAGGAATTTAAGATGTCTCCTAGATTAGACAAGGACATGTAGGGATATTTCAGATAGAAATCTCATTGGACTGGGTGTGGCAGCTCACGCCTGTAATCTCAGTACTTTGGAAGGCTGAGGTGGGAAGGAAAGAAGGAAGGATGGAAGGAGAGGTAGGGAAGGAGGGAGGGAGAGGGAGAGAGAAAAAGAAAAGCAAAGCAAAAAAAGAAAGGAAGGAAGGAAGGAAAAGAGGCCGGGTGCAGTGGCTTACACCTATAATCCCAGCACTTTGGGAGGCCGAGGTGAGAGGATTGTCTGAGCCCACGAGTTCAAGACCAACCTGGGTAACTTGGTGAGACCTCATCTCTACAGTCAATCAAAAAGTTAGCCAGGTGTGGTGGCACACGCCTGTAGTTCCAGCTACTTGAGAAGGCTGGCACCCTCTGCGGTTTGGACTGAAGTGGAAGAATCACCTGAGCCCAGCAGGTCGAGGCTGCAGTGGCCGTGAGCGTGCCACTGCACTCCAGCCTGGGTGACTGAGTGAGAGACTCCAACTCAAAAAAAACAGAAAAGAAAGAAATCCATGCTCAATGGATGAATTCAGCAACCAAACAAGGTAGGAGCTACAGATGGCTAAAACATGAAAACAAACATGAAAACACAGGGAACGTTCTTATACATGTAGACTGGCAGCTAGCTTGAAAACCATTAAAGTTGCCCAAATTCCTTCTGAGTTATCTAATGGGGTGTTCCCATTTGCTGCTGCTGCAATGCCCTGCCCATCTGAATCCAGGCCAAGCCTGGCATTGTGAAATATGCCTGGCCTTTCTCTAGGTGAAAAGTGTGACCTTGGTGACCGATCACCTTGCTTTTTAAAAGAACAGATACTAAGCTTTATTATCACTGCCATTATTCTTGCTAACATGTACCAAGTGTGTACTAAATGCCGGGCACTTTTGCTTAGCACTTTGCATATATAGTCTCACTTAACCTTCATGACTATCCTTCACGGGAGTGCTCTTGTATTCCCCTCTTGGGGCTGAGCTATCATGTCTTAGCCATTTGCCCAAAGTCAAATAGCCAAACAGTAGCTGAGCTGGGATTTGAACCTGAAGTCTCTTTGTTTTTTTTCAAGTTCGAGTCTTACTCCGTCGCTCAGGCTGGAGTGCAATGGCACACCCACGGCCACCGCAGCCTCGACCTGCTGAGCTCAGGCGATCCTTCTGCCTCAGCCTTCCAGGTAGCTGGAACTATAGGTATGTGCTACCATATCCGGTTAACTTTTTGATTTATTGTAGAGATGAAGTCTTGCCAAGTTACCCAGGCTGGTATCAAACATGTGGGCTCAGGCAATCCTCTTGCCTTGGCCTCCCAAGTGCTGGGATTACAGGCTTGAGCCACCTTGCCTGACTCTTTATTTTTCAGTTCAGAGTCTCACTCTGTCACCCAGGCTGGCGTGCAGGCATGCTCACAGCTACTGAAACTTCAACCTGCTGGACTCAGATGATCATTCAGCCTCAGCCTTCCAAGTAGCTGGAACTACAGGCATGCACCACCACGCCTGATTAACTTTTTTTTCACTTATTGTGGAGACAAGATCTCACCAGGTTGCCCAGGCTGGTCTCAAACCCGTGGGCTCAGGCAATTCTCTTGCCTCCACCTCCCAAAATGCTGGGATGACAGGTGTGAGTCACCGCGCCCAGCTCCTGAAGTCTCATACCAGAGCCTGAGTTTGCAGCCAGTGTGATAAGCTGACTGAAAAGAATTAAATGCTCTTCAAGGAGCTGTGAGCCTCCTTCAACTACAAAAAAACTCCAACCCTTCTTGCCTGTTGGACCCAAGGGCAGCAGGGCCAAGCCCTTGCTTTCCTGCCTTCCAGATTTTCTGGGCAGATATACCCACTACCCCTCTGTCCCCACCCATTCTGGCATTCCAGTTCTTCACAGCACCTATCTTGCTCTGCTTTACGAAACAGGGCATCCTCTCACCACCCTGATCTCTTAGTTTCCTGTGAACAGTACAGACTCTTGAGAGGCTAGCACCCTCTGCGGTTTGGGAATTTCCTTAGAGATGCCCCAAAGTGACTTGTTTCAGGGCACTTTAGATCCGTCCCACCCATGCTCATCAACACCTGTGCTGTGTGTTTGGCACCTATGTGTGGCGAGGACAGAGCAAAAGGGGTAAACGCTGACCTTGACTGTAGGAAACTCATAACTGATGTTGTAAGAAGCAAAATGGCGATTCATTTCCAAAATGGAGTTTCACTGCCTCACTTTCTGGTCCTTCACGCATTTGTTAGGAGGGCTTTTATTTGGCAGGCTTTATTTCAAAATTTTGCAGGACCCAATCAAACACAGATCCTCCTGTGACCTCACATATGTAAAACAAGTGACTTTTTCTTACCGATCAACCTGTAATATGTAAAATAGGTGACTTTTCTAAACCAATCACACACGTGAATCTAGGTGACATGGGGGGGAAGTGTAACCTCTGTGATATCCAACCAATGGGAAGCAAGAGAGGGACTTGTATTATAAGACATAAATATGCTGGATATAACTGCTTTGGTGTGCCTGCTCACTAGAGGGACACCCAGGGTCTTGCGAGAGCGATATTAAAAGAGCTGCTTCTGCCGGGTGTGGTGGCTCATATAATCCCAGCACTTTGGGAGGCAGAGGTGAAAGAATTGCCTGAGTAAGTCTAGGGGTTCAAGACCAGCCTGGACAACTCGTTGAGACCTTGCTTCTACAATAAAGCAAAAAACTAGCCAGATATGGTATAGTGTGCCTGTGGGTTCCAGCTACTTGGAAGGCTGAGGGTGGAGGATCACCGGAGCCCAGCAGGTCAAGGCTGCAGTGGCTGTGAGCATGCCACTGCACTCCAGTCTGGGCAACAGAGTGAGACTCCAACTCAAAAAAAAAGAACTGCTTCCAGAGGTGAGTGGATTGCCTGAGCCTGGTTTGAGATCAACCTAAGCAACATGGCAAAACCTTGTCTCTACAATAAATAAAACAATCAGCTGGGTGTGGTGGCACACGCCTGTGGTTCCAGCTCCTTGGAAGGCTGAGGCAGAAGGATTACCTGAGCCCAGCAGGTAGAGGCTGCAGTGGCCGTGAGTGTGCCACTGTACTCCAGCCTGGGCAACAGAGTGAGACTCCCACTCAAAAAATAAAATAAAATAAAATGGCTGCTTCACTCCACCAATGTCTGAGTCTCTGTGTCGTGTTTTAACAACAGATCTGAGGAGGGTTGTCCTCATTTCTCACAATGTCATGCATGTTGTCCGCATGACATGCCTAGAATGCTATTCCCAATAGCCTTGTATACTCAATTATCAGAAGACTCCAAGGCCTTTTCTAGTTTAAGAAGGAATCCCTGGCCAAGCATGTTGACTCACAGCTGTAATCCCAGCAATTTGGGAGGATTGTTTGAATCCAGGAGTTCAAGACCAGCATAGGCAATATAGTGAGACCTCATCTCTAAAAAAATTTAAAAAATTAGTAGGGTATGGTGGACCATGTCTGTAGTCCCAGCAACTTGGGAGGCTGATGCAGGAGGATCACTTGAGCCCAGGACTTGGTGGCTACAGTGAGCTGTGCCACTGCAATCCAGCCTGGGAGAAAGTGTGATACCCCCCAACTCAAAAAAAAAAAAGAGAGAGAGAGAGAGAGAGAGAGAGGATCCCCAAGGCCAGAAAAAATTCCTGCCACAGACAAAAACAGCCTAAATGTCTGATAGTAAAGGATTGGTTAACTCACTAATTTAATCCACACCATGCAACATCCTTGCAGACCTTTAAAAAAAGAAGAAAAATTCTAAATCGCGTGGGTTTCGTACTATATTGTGAATTGGAAAAAAGGTAACATAATATTTTGCACACAATGATTTCATTTACATGGAAAAAAAGATAAATTGTGTGCGTTGCTAACAGTGATGATCTCAAAACAGTGAAGTTTGTGATGATTTTTGTTTTCTTCATTGTGGTTGGCTTTAAATTTTTTATTAAAAAATAAATTATTCAGAAGCCTATCTGAAAAGACACGCTGCATGATTCCAACTATATGACATTCTAGAAAAGGCAAACTCTGGAGGGAGTGAAAAGATTAGTGGTTGCCAGGTGTTTAGGTGGAGTGAGGGATGAATGGGCGGAGCATGGAGAGTTTTTAGGGCAGCGAAACTGTCCTGCATGATACTGTCATGGTGAGTAACACCATGAAATATTCGTCAAAGCCCATGGAATGTACAGCACTAAGGGGAAACTTTAGTGGAGACTGTGGGCTCGAGCTACTAATAATGCATCAATATTGGCTCATCGATTGTAATTCCCAAGTGAACCACATGAATGCAAGGTGGAAATAATAGAGAAAACTGATGGGGAGTTTGGAAAGGAATTCCCTGTGCTTTCTGCTCAACTTCTCTGTAAAACGAACACTTGTCTAAAAAAATAAAGTCTACTGATTACGGTCCTCCTGACTGGAGTTAGGTGGTTTTGATTCGCATTTATTTGATGACTAGTGAAGCTGAGCATTTTTTCGTGTATCTGTTGGCTGCTTGTATGTCTTCTTTTGAGAGGGGTCTGTTCATGTCTTTTGCCCACTTTTTAATAGGGCTGTTTTTTTGTTTTGTTTTGTTTTGTTTCCTTTTGGTACGCTGAGTCCCTTGTAGATCCTGATGTTAGGCCTTTGTCAGATAGGCCGTTGGCAAATATTTTTTTCCCCATTCTGTGGGCTGTCTCCCTGCTCTCTTGATGATTTCTTTTGCTTTGCAGAAGTTTTTCATTTGATGAGGTCCCATTTGTCTATCTTCTCTCTTATGGCATTCACAGAAACAAAGAACTGAGTACCTCATGTTCTCACTCATAAGCGGACCCTGAACATGTCTCATAATACTATGAGAAAAGGATCGGCAGTAGTGGGAAACTGCCAGGGGAGGGAGGGAGCACGCAATATCAGTAAGGGTGCCTGATCTCAAAGCAGATGAAGTGGGAATCAAAGGGAGGCCCAAACATTACCTGTACGATGACCACTTGTATATCTAATCCTGAATTGTACCCCACATCTTTAAAATAAAAAAAAATAAAGTCCACTACTTAAAAAACGAATAATATATTTTATAATATTTCAAACATGCTGAAAAATACAGAGACCATGATGAACACACGTTTATTCGCCATGTAGATCTAATACATTTTAAGATTTTGCGCTTTTTGCTTCAAATCTTTTCAAAAGAAATAAATTACAGAAGCAATCAAAGTCCCTTTACATTCATTCTTATTCTTCTCTTTCCTTCTGCCCCAGAGAACATTCTTTCCCTCCATTGTCTATACCTTCTGTGTATAAGTTGACGTAAACAATATGTAATAGTGTTTTAGATCTTTTAACTTCTTAAAAATGGCATTTTTGAATTCTGACTCTGCAAATTCTCTTTTTAATTAAGCATATTAACAATTATTTGTGTTGATACATGAAGCTCCCTTTTACTCATTTTAACTGCTAGATAGTACTCCATTGTATGAATACACCACAATAAAAAGTTTTAAAATAGCCAGGCGTGGTGGCTCATGCCTGTAATCCCAGCACTTTGGGAGGCCAAGGTGGGAAGATTACTTGAGCCCAGGAGTTTGAGACCAGCCTAGGCAACATAGCGAAGCCTCATTTCTACAAAAAATCAAAAAATTATCCAGGCATAGTGGTGCACACCTGTA
Organism: Carlito syrichta; assembly: GCF_000164805.1. Taxonomy (NCBI): domain Eukaryota; kingdom Metazoa; phylum Chordata; class Mammalia; order Primates; family Tarsiidae; genus Carlito; species Carlito syrichta. The sequence continues at coordinate 335,217 of NW_007248653.1, read as the reverse complement.
GTCCTAGCTACTTGTGATGCTGACGTGGAAGGTTCACCTGAGCCCAGGAGGTCAAGGCTGCAGTGAGCCATAATCGTGGTGATTGTGCCATTGCACTCCAGCCTGGGTGACAGAATGAGACCCTGATTAAAAAAAAAAATTAAAATAGTGTTTGGGGCCAGGCTCGGTGGCTCAGCCTGTCATACCAGCACTTTGGGAGGCTGAGGCAAGTGAATTGCCTGAGCCTGCGGGTTTGAGACCAGTCTGGGCAACTTGGTGAGATCTTGTCTTTACTAAAAAAAAAAAAAAAAAAAATTAGCCAAGTGCAGTAATGCACGCCTGTAGTTCTGGCTACTTAGAAGACTGAGGCGGAAGGATTGCTGGAGCCCAGCAGGTTGACGCCGGGGTGGCCATGAGTATGCCACTGCACTCCAGCCTGGGTGACAGAGTGAAACTCCAACAACTAAAAAAATAGTGTTTGGACTATATCTTAATAATATGAGCACATACTCCTGACATTAAGTGAAATAAACAAGACACAGAATGTTATTTACAATATCACACAAAATGCATACATACAAAGTAAAGCATGAGAACAAAAAGCATTAAAAGGTTAACAGTGATGTTTTTGGATTGTGGGATTGTGGATACTTTCTTATATTTCCTAAACTTTGTATAATGAATAAGCTAGATTTTATCATTTTTTTAAAAGTTCAAAGAACTAAAAAAATAAAAAATAATAAGAAAAACAAAGCAGCAAATCTAAAAAAAAAAAGTTCACAGAGAAGCATGCAGCACCACGGAGACAGGAGTTTGAGCTATGTCATCCGTGAAATTACCTCCTCCCTGTCCGCTGCTGTGGGCAGAGGCCCTGGATAATCTGTAAATAACCCCTCCCTGCTTCTGCCCAGGCTCTCGCAGGGTACCCAGCTGGCTCTGCAGACCCCCGTCCCAATAGGCATTTTTCCCTGGTCTCCACGGCACGCTGGGTTGGTTTTTGATGCCTGATACCCGCACCGCAATTACGGGATTGGCTATAATTATGCCTGCAGTGATATTATGGGATTGGATATAAATATTCTTGCTACATGTGAACAGCGTTTATTTCTGGCCACAGTTTACCATCTGGCTGCTGTACACCCTTTTCTAGCTGGGAGAAGGGAAGAGTACTCTTCCTTCCAGAGGTGAAACAGGAGTCGGATTGGAAGTTTTATACAAGCAACTTCTGCAGAATCATCTCCATGCATGCGAGGCCGGTGGGGCCGTCATGTCGGGAGTCACAGGATGGAGACGGTGGGCTTGTGTCAGGTTGATGTTGTACCCGAGGCAGAATGGCCCCAGAGGGATCTCCACTTCCCTCGCTGCTCTGAGCTGGGCGTGACCCTCAGCCAGGCTGGCTCAGACACTCCCAAGTCACAGTGCTCCTGTGAATTCGAAGCCCCCTCCTCAAAGAAGTACCCACATCTCCACCTCCTGCCTTGACCTCCCTCTGGGCTCAAGGTCTCCACTTTCTGCTGCTGCTGGATAGTTCCTTCTGCCTGCCCTGCCATTCCATCCAACTCAGTTCAAAATTATTTGTTCTTGGCCGGGCTCGGCGGCTCAGCCTGTCATCCCAGCAGTTTGGAAGGCCGGGGCGAGTGGATTGCCTGAGCCCGCGGGTTCGAGACCAGCCTGGGCAACATGGCAAGACTTCCTCTCTCCAAAAAAATCAAAAATTAACTGGGTGCGGTAGCACTTGCCTGTAGTTCCAGCTACTTGGAAGGCTGAGGCAGAGGGATAGCTCTGGAGCCCAGCAGGTTGATGCTGGGGTGGTCATGAGCATGCTACTGCACTTCCGCCTGGGCGATGGAGTGAGACTCCAACTCAAAAAAAAAATTATGTGTTGTTAGATGCCCAAACTAGGTCTTTTTTTTTCTTTTCTTTTTGAGTCAGGGTCTTGCTATTTCATCCAGGATGGATGCAGTGCAATGACATAATCTTGGCTCACCCTTGGGCTCAAGCCAACCTGCCCCAGCCTCTTTTTTTTTTGGGTCAGAATCTCACTCTGTTGCCTAGACTAGAGTGCAGCAGTGGCACACTCATGGCCACTGCAGCCTCCACCTGCTGGGCTCAGGTGATCCTTCCGCCTCAGCCTTCCAAGTAGCTGGAGTGATAGGTGTGCACCACCACACTTGGCTATGTTTTCCTTTTTTTTTTTTTTCTTTTTAAATTGTAGAGATGTCTCGCTCTGTTGCCCAGGCTGATCTTGAACCTGAGGGCTCCCAAAGTGCTGGGGTTACAGGTGCGAGTCACTGTGCCTGGCTGCCCCAGCCTCTTGTGTAGTTAGGATTACAAGCACGCAACACCATGCCGGGCTAATTTTATTTATTTATGTATTTACTTAAGTGAGTCAGAGTCTTATTTTGCTACCCAGGCTGGAGTGCAGTGGCACAAGCACAGCTCACAGCAGCCTCAACCTCCTGGGCTCAAGTAATCCTTCCACCTCAGCCTCCTGAGTAGCTGGGACTACAGGTGTGTGACATCACACCTAGCTAATTTTTTTTTTTTTTTTTTTGGTAGAGAGGAGATTTCTCTATGTTGCCAAGGTTGGTCTTGAACTCCTGGCCTCGGACGATCCCCCCTACCTTGGCCTCCCAAAGTGCGTGAGCCCCCACGGCCAGAACCAAACGAGGTCTTTCCCCTGACTCTCCTGTTTCTTTTAATGGCAACACCATGATCCCAGTCATCCGAAGGGTCATTTTTGGTCACCTTCTGCCTAGAACCTTGTGTCCCAATAGAAGACGAGAGCTGCCACACCTTCCTTGATCGAACATAGTGCCTCTGTCACGTACAGTTCCTACCTTTCAGTGATTATTGCATATTTGTTGAGTGACTACACGAGCTGATGAGTGAAATGAAATGTCTCTTCCTTTCCACGCCTTGGGGTCACCTCCCTAGTCCCAGCCCTTATTAGCTCACACCTGGGCTATCGCAGTCCCCTCCCAACTGGCTGTGCTGCTTCTGATCGTTCTCATCTCCAGTTCTTCCAGCTGTTGTCACCCGACAGGTTGTCCCTGCACGCCGCCTCCTTCCACCATTCCCCTGTGTGAAACTCTCGGCGACTCCTCAGTGGCTGCCACATCAAGTTCAAAATCACGAGCTGAGCTTTCAAGGTCACTGCTGAGCTTTCAAGGTCACTGCACACTAGCCCCGGTGAACCTCTCTGGCCTGTGACTAAACCCACTCACACTCCCAGCCCTGTGCTTGGCCCCTACACGTCTTGCACTGACCGGCTCATCCCTCGGTCGGGGCTGATGTCGCCACGTCCATCTGCTCTCCAAACCCGGCCATCTTCCAGATCCAGCTCACACCCCTTCTCTTCTGGGACGCTTTCCCAGCTCACCCCTGCCCTGAATCCCCTGGTCTGGGACTCATTGTTGGACAATTTATCATGTTCTGCCTTGTATTTTGTGGTGACGGATTTATTGTTTATCCACTGTGTTGTTGTTTGAACCTTTTTTTTTTTTTTTTTTTT
>NW_007248653.1:314459-331704 GCF_000164805.1 Carlito syrichta | reverse complement strand
TGGAGTCTCACTCTTGTCATCCAGGCTGGAGTGCAGTGGCACGCTCCCGGCCACTGCAGCCTCGACCTGCTGGGCTCCGGCGATCCTTCCGCCTCAGCCTTCCAAGTAGCTGGAACTACAGATGCATGCTACCATGCCTGGCTAGTTTTTGTGATTTATTGTAGAGACAAGGTCTCACCAAGTTGCCCAGGCTGGTCTCGAACCCCTGGGCTCAGGCAATCCTCTTGCCTTGGCCTCTGAAAGTGCTGGGGTTACAGGCTAAGCCACTGTACCCGGCCCTGAGCCCTTTTTCTATGTATGTCTTAATTAGATCCTCCAGTCCTGCATGGGAGACAGCTCTGTCTTAGGGGCTTGTTTGCTTGGGTATTTTGTGCTTTGTCCGTCCCCTCCTGTGTGTCCACTCCACATCAGGACACGTGACCCAGGCCAGACATCCACAGTACCCAATCCTCTTGTCACATTGATTATGCCAAGGATGACTCATCATGGTCTGTGACCCCAAGTGGTCCAACTGCAGTCTTTTCACAGTGTTTATCTAAATGGAGCTTGTGGGAAAAGACCTCTGTCCTCTGGGTTCTCAGACATGGAAAGGTGCGACTCTGAGACCACCGAGTTCCCCTTTAGGTGGGAAAAAGTGGTCTGCTCTGCACAGGACAGCATGTGGCCCACATCCAAAGAGAAACCATCAGAAACAAGGAGACAGAGATCTGATGATAGCCCCTAGGCCCCTGGATCAAATTGTGCCCAGAGCCAGGCTTACCCTTGACATTTTAATGACCAGGCCAACAAATTTCTCTTGGAGGCCAATATACCTTGCTGAATAAAAGGAAGGGGCTTATTTTATTGCTCTTGTATATGCTATTCTACTACTTTATATATATTTTTTATAAGTTTTCCAGGCATGATGGCCCATGCCTGTAATCCCAGCACTTTGGGAGGCTGAGGTAGGAGGATTGCTTGAGCCCAGAAGTTCGAGACCAACCTAGGCAACATAGCGAGACCACGTCTCCACAAAAAATAGAAAAACTAGTTAGGAGTGGTGGTGCATGCCTGTAGGTTGCAGCCCAGGAGGTTGAGACTGAGGTGAGCCATGATTGTGTTGCCGCATTCTAGCCTGGCTGACAGATTGAGACTCTGACTTGAAACAATAAATAAATCAATCCATAAATTCTCTGAGGATAAGTATGCTTTTAGTCATTTTAGACAACTTTGAAAGTACAGAAAATTTTAAAGAAAGAAAATGACTGTTATCCATATCCCTGCCACCCAAATTGACTACTGTCTACATTTGGCTTGCTTTTGGCCTTTTGATCTCTTTTCTATGCATACTTTCTGTAAAGCAATGTCTCTGTACTGTACGCTCAGTTTCATTTTCTGCTTTTCTTTCTGATCATACTGTAAGTAGCTCAGCACTCACTGTTTCATAAGCTTGTCTTCAAACAAATTTGTGTATGTTTTTCTTTTAAAAACGATCTTTTTCTTTTTCTTACTTGTGAAGAGGGGGCTAAGGCAAGAGACAGAGAGAGAGACAGAGAGAGACAGAAAGAGACAGAGACAGAGAGGGAGACAGAGAGACAGAGAGGGAGACAGAGAGACAGGGAGAGAAACAGAGAGACACAGAGAGACAGAGACACAGAGAGACAGAGAGACACACAGAAAGACAGAGACAGAGAGAGAGAGAAGCAGAGAGAGACAGAGAGACACACACAGAGAGACAGAGAGACACACAGAGAGACAGAGAAACAGAAAGAGAGACAGAGACAGAGAGAGAGAGACAGAGACAGAGGCAGAGAGAGAGACAGAAAGAGACAGAGACAGAGAGGGAGACAGAGAGGGAGACAGAGAGACAGAGAGAGAAACAGAGAGACAGAGACAGAGAGGGAGATAGAGAGACAGAGAGGGAGACAGAGAGACAGAGAGAGAAACAGAGAGACAGAGAGACACAGAGAGACAGAGAGACAGAGAGACAGAGAGAGACAGAGACAGAGAGAGAGATTAGGGGAAAGATAAGAGAGATGCCAAGGAGAACACATGAGCGAGAAAGAAAAGAAAGCAGAGAGGACCCTGGCTTGCTTCCTTTTAAGTCCGTATTTCATCCTGCCCGGTTCTGGGGAAGATTTAAGGCGCCGTTGTCCTCATGGCCTCAGAACAGCTCTCGAGTCTCTCGGCAGTGGAGGTGGCTGCAGATGCCGCTGCTGTTCCCTGTGCCTGTGCCCCGAGGCTGAGCCAGCACCGGCTTCTGCGGGCTGCGAGTCAAGATGGCCAATTCGCAATCCTAGCAAAATCAATCTATTGGAAACTAATGAGGCTCAAATAGTTCATGCACTTTGAGGCAGATCTGCCAAATGAGATAAACAGGGCTCAATCAGCAGGGAAACGCAATGGGGCACAAAAATGCATTTCAATCGAGTGTCGTTTCTCCTGGGATGGCTGCGACATTGCATTCTATTGTCTGGGTGCTTCTGTGGCAATTGTTGCTGAAGATTCTGCAGGCCAGGCCAAGAGAAGTCCCTCTGCCAGGGTTCTGTGCTCCCAGAGGTTCATGAATACCAAGATTTGGTGGCTGAACACTGGACAGCCAGTGTCTGGAAGAAGGGAAGATTTTCTGTTTTGTAAACAAATGCTGGCCTCTGGGTTTCTAACCACCCTCTGTATTAGGCGATGCAATGAGCAAATCACAGGATTACAAACTTTCCAAGACAGCAAATCAGAAAAGGATTGTATTACTTTTTTTTTTTTTTTTGAGTTGGCTTCTCACTCTGTCACCCAGACTGGAGTGCAGTGGCCGCTCCAGGCCACCGCAGCCTCGACCTGCTGGGCTCCGGCAATCCTTCCGCCTCAGCCTTCCAAGTAGTTGGAACTACAGGCGCGCGCACCACGCCTGGCTAATTTTTTGATTTATTATAAAGATGAGGTCTCGTCAAATTGCCCAGGCGGGTCTTGAACCTGCGGGCTCAGGCAATTCACTCACCTCAGCCTCCCAAAGGCGGGGGATTACAAGCTGAGCCACCAAGCCTGGCTTACTTTTTTTTTTTTTTTTTTAAGTCAGAGTCTCACTCTGTCGCTCAGGCTAAGGTGTAATGGTGCAATCATGGCTCGTTGCAGCCTTGACCCCCTGAGCTTAGGCAACCCTTTGGTTTCAGTCTCCCAGGGAGTTGGGACTACAGGTGCACACCACCGTGCCCAGTTCATTTTTCTATTTTTTGTAGAGACGAGGTCTCACTATGTCACCTAGGCTGGTCTCAAACTTTGGGGCTCAAGCAATCTTCTTGCCTTGGACCCACAAAGTTCTGGGATTATAGGCATAAGTCACCATACCTGGCCAGTATTGTATTATTGATTCACACAAAATATAGGGTGATATTTTTAAAAATCCAATTGGTTTCGGTGTTACTGAGTTTATTTTCTCCTAAATGTAATACTAGCAAGACATGATCATTGTGAAAAAATCAGGAACTATTAATGAGCAAAAAGAAAAAATTATGTCATCTCTAATACATTTTATTTATACTTGCCAAATTTCTCTCCATGCATATTTATTTATTTGAGTTGGAGTCTCATTCTGTTGCCAAGGCTGGAGGACAGTGGCATGCTCCTGGCCACTGCAGCCTCAATCTGCTGGGCTCAGGTAATCCTTCCACCTCAGTCTTCCAAGTGGCTGGAACTACAGGCACACACCACCACACCCAGTTAATTTTTTGATTTATTGTAGAGATGAGGTCTTGCCAAGTTGCCAGGGCTGGTCTCGAACCTACCAAAGGGCTGAGATTATAGGCATGAGGCGCTGTGCCTGGCCTCATGTATAATTATTTAAACAAAAAAAACATGTAATTAATGCTATTCTTTTGTTTATTTGTTTGTTTAGAGACAAGGTCTCGCTCTGTGGCTCAGGTTGGAATTTGGTGGCATCGTCATAGCTCACTGTAGCTTTGAACGACTGAGCTCAAGTGATCCTTCCACCTCAGCTTCCTAAATAGCTGGGACGGCAGGCGGATACCGTCGGACACAACTACTTTCTTTTATTATTTTCTTTTTTGTAGAGGTGGGGTCTTGCTATGTTGCCCAGGCTGGTCTCAAATTCCTGGCCTCCAGTGATCTTCCTGGATCAGCCTTTTGAAACACTGGAATTACAGACATGAGCCACTGTGCCTGGCCTAATGCTCTTCCATAACCTACTTTTAAAAGTTGTAATAGTCTGGGCGCAGTGGCTCACGCCTATAATCCCAGCACTTTGGGAGGTGGAGATGAGAGGATTGCCTGAGTCCAGGGGTTCTAGACCAGCCTGGGGAACTTGGCGAAACTTCCTCTCTACAATAAATCAAAACATTAGCCAGGCATTGTGGTACATTCCTGTGGTTCCAGCTGCTTGAAAGGCTGAGGTGAAAGAATTGCCTGAACCCAGCAGGTCGAGACTGCACTGGCCATGAGCGTGCCACTGCACTCCAGTCTGGGTAATAAATAAATAAATAGATAGATAAATAAATAAACACTGTGATAGGCTGGGCTCACACCTGTAATCCCAGAACTTTGGGAGCCAGAGGCAGAGGATTGTTTGAGCCCAGGAGTTTCAGACTAGCCTGGGCAACTTGGCGAGACCTTGTCTCTACAACATATCAAAAAATTAGCTGAGTGTAGGAGCATGCTTGGAAGGCTGAGGCGGAAGGATGGCCTGAGCTTAGGCAGTTGAGGTTGAAATGGCCGCGATCATGCCACTGCCTGAGCGACAGAGTGACTCCAACTTAAAAAAAAAATTGCAATATATTGGAGTTGCCTCTTCTAAACGAGCCTTTTCTGCTGTCTGGTGTTGCCTGGAAAGGTCAAGCCTTTTCTGCTGTCTGGTGATGCCCTGTGTGTTTGGGAGTTCACTCGGTCCTTGGGAGGCCTGACTAGAATGGACGGTTTATCCCAGGCAAGCGCAGAAGGGATCAGGAAACACCAAATCTGGTCCTGCAGAAACTAGGGTCCAGGTGAGGAGCTGAGTCCGACAGGCCTGCCTGGTCAGCTCGCTCCACTACAACCCTGGGGATGAACATCCACCCAAGTTCCTATGGGGTCATCAGGTTGAACTGATGGCCATCAAAGGGTGGCCAGCAAACTGGGGGCACGGGCTGAGACCCAAGGCCCAGTTTAACCAACAAGGCTCAGGCCACCCCACGGACGTGGAGAGCCTGTGACCATTCTGAAATAGTTGTCTCTCTCCCCAGTAGTAAAGACAAAAGCCATTTGTGTCAGTGCCAATGCCTGTAGAATGGACATTCAGTATTTGTTGAGCAGAGGAATGATGGTTCTGCTTCTTTCTAATCACCCTTCTCATTTTAGCTTAGATTTCATCTCCTCCAGAAGGCCAACCCTTTCCTCATCCTCTCTACCCTCGGTCCTAGATAAATACCCTCCACTCTGGAACTCATACAACTCAAGGATAAAAAGACAAACAATCCAACTGAAAAGACAAAATATCTGAATAGACATTTCTTCAAAGAAGACATACAAATGACCAACAAGAGCATGAAAAGTTGCTAAAAAATCACTGGTCATTAGGGAAATGCAAGTCAAAACCACAATTAGAAGTCGGGCATTGTGGTTGCACCTGTAGTCTTAGCTACCCGGGAGGCTGAGGCAGGAGGATTACTTGAGCCCAGGAATCCGAGGCTACAGTGAGCAATGATTGCACCACCACACTCCGGCCTGGGCAATAAAATAAAAATAAAAACTAAAAACCAACCAACCAAACAAGTCATAGTGAAATACTACTTCAGACCTCCTGGGATGGCGATTATGAAAATGACAGACAATGACGGGTATCGGTAGGGATGTAGAGAAATTGAGCGTCACATACATTGCTGGTGTGAATGTAAAATGGTGCATCCGCTTTGGAAAACAGTCTGGCAGCTTCTCAAAAAGTTAAACATAGAGTTATCATATGAGCCAGCAATTCCACTCCTAGGTATATACACAAGAAACTTGAAGGCATATGTTCAGACGGAAACTTGCACATGAATGTTCATAGCAGCACTCTTCATAAGAGCCAAAAAGTAGAAACAACCCAAATGTCTATCAACGAATGACTGGATACACAAATTGCTGTATATACACACAACGGAATATTATTTAGCCAACAACAAGGGTGGACCTTGAAGACATCAGGCTAAATGAACGAAGCCAGGCCACATATTACATAACCGTATTTATACGGGACGTCTAGCATAGGCAAATCTCTAGAGAGGGAGGGTAGATTAGAGACTGCCAAAAACTGGAAAGAAGAGAAATGGGGAGTGACTGTTAATAGCTATAGGGCTTTTGGTGTGTGGTGGTGAGAATGTTCCAGAATTAGATTGTGGTGATGATTGCACAGCCTTATAGATATACTAAAAACTACTGGATTATACACTTTGTTTTTCACTTTTAGAGACAGAATCTCTCTCTGTCACCCAGGCTAGAGTGCCGTAGTGCAACCACTGCTCACTGCAGCCTCAACTGGGCTCAAGTCTCCTGGGTTCGAGCCTCCTGCCTCAGCCTCCAGAATATGGATGTTTTATTTTATTTTACTTGTGATTTTATTTTATTTTATTTTTTGAGTTGGAGTCTCACTCTGTTACCCAGAGTGGAGTGCAGTGACACGCTCATGGCCACTGCAGTCTTGACCTGTTGGGCTCAGATGATCCTTCTGCCTCAGTCTTCTGAGTAGCTGGAACTACAGATGCACTACCATGCCAGACTAATTTTTTGATTTACTGTAGAGATGAGGTCTTGCCAAGTTGCCCAGGTTGGAACCTGTTGGGCTCAGGCAATCCTCTGGCTTCTGCCTCCCCAACTGCTGGGATTACAGGTGTGAGCTACTGCACCCGGCTCCTTAGTTCTTTTGGTCCAAAGAAAGAGATCTTTCTGTCCAGTTCTTCCTGGCACAAAGTACAGTCACCCTCACTTACTTGACCATAGGACACAATTCTCTCAGAGTATCTCCTTCTCCCAGACAGAGCCAGATAAATAGGTAGTCCACACAAACCTTGCTTAAGTACCAATTTAGAGAGGGCCCCAAGCATCGCTGGAACAGGTGACTTTCCCAGATGTCCTGCAGAAAGAGCCTGTGGGATCCCCTGCTGGGATCAATCACTCAGTCCAGACAGTTGGGGAAGCTAGTGGTGAGATCCCCGAGGAACGTGACCAAGTGGCCAGCGATGGTCACAAACTTGTCCTTTGAGAAAATGGGTCAAAGTCACTGAAGGTTTAGATTTTTCTGCATGGGAACAGGGCAGGCAAGACAGGATGGACTTGCTGGGGAAAGAGAGATGGGGCTGGTATCCAATGAGCACTCCAAGTACCTCCCCCATCCCCAGCCCTTGGCATCTCTTGGTTTTTACTTTTTTGAGTTGGGGGTCTTACTCTATCACCCAGACTGGAGTGTACAATCACAGCTCATCGCAGCCTCGACCTCCTGGGCTCAGGTGATCCTCCCACCTCATCCTCCTGAGTAGCTAGGACTACAGGTGCATGCCTGTAGAGACAAGGTCTTGCTATGTTGTCCAGGCTGGTCTCAAACTCCTGGACTCAGATGATCCTCCTACCTCAGTCTCCTAAAGTGTTGGGATTACAGGCATGAGCCACCGTGCCCAGATGCCATCTGCTCTTGCTAAATATTAGAGAAGTGTAATTAACCTTCCCAGGTCACCTGTGTGACTCCATTTGGTCCAGTGTAATGAGTTCCCTCAGTGGAGTCTTCCTGTCGCCTCTGACAAGCTTCCAATAGCTTCCAGAACGTCAGTTATTCTCTCTGTCTTTTTTTTTTTTTTTTTTTTGAGTCAGAGTCTCACTCTGTCACCCAGGCTAGAGTGCAGTGACACACTCATAGCCACCGTAGCTTTGACCTACTGTGCTCAGGCGATCCTCTCGTCTCAGCCTTCCAAGTAACTGGAACTACAGGCATGCGCCACCACATCTGGCTAATTTTTTGATTTATTGTACAGACGAGGTCTCACCACATTGCCCAGGCTGCTCTCACATCCCTGGGCTCAAGCAATCTTCTGGCCTCAGCCTCCCAAAGTGCTGGGATGATAGGTGTGAGCCACCGTGCCGGGCTACATCAGTTATTCTCTTAACACTATTGTTGATTTTTTAACCTTGTTGAGGTGACATCAGTTTAGTGTGCCCTGTTTCTGAAGTTGTGGCATTTTTCTTTCAGTTCATTCAAGGATGCTGCTCCCACCCCCAGATCTTCAAGTGTATTTTTTCCACTTTTTTCCCCTTTCTCTGGCTCCCTCCCCCTTCCCCTGTGCTCCCCTCTTTTTCCTCCTCTCTCCCTCCTTATTCCTCCTTCCTGGCTCTTCTTCTTATCTCCTCAGCCTCCAACAGAATCTCTCTCTTAGCGACATCAGCTGTATCCACCAACCCTAAAAATGGTTTCTCAAGTAAACACTTCATTAACTAAATTTCTTTAGAGTAGTAAGCCTCCTAAGGAAAACTCAGCATTTTCTAACAAGCACATCCCCTGCCCCCATCAAAAAACAAAACAGGCCAGGCACAGTGGCTCATGCCCGTAATCCCAGCACTTTGGGAGGCTGAGGCAGGAGGACTGCTTGAGCCCAGGAGTCCGAGACCAGCCCGGGCAACATAGGGAGACCTCATCTCTATTAAGCAAAACAAGACAAAACCAAACCTGATCTCTCAGCATCTGCCTTTATGATGCCTCTTGTCTCTCTCCCAAATTCCTATCCTGGGGCAGACTCCTCCCCTGGTACGATGAAAGTCGATAGATAGAAGTGCATTTGGCCCTCCTGATTTCTCTCAAAGGTCCACCCAAGTCAACTTGTTAAATGTCTCTACTTTGACTATCTGAGAACAAAAAAACCATCTCCAAGCCAAACCTTGCATACTTGGTCAATAACAATACGATATTTGGGAGGCTATTGTGTACACATGTTTTCACCCAAGCAGTAACACCAGACACCAGACTTGCTGGAGCAAGTGCTTTGAGATGGAGAAGCAGACCCGACAGGCAGAGTCTTGAGGTTGCTGGTTCATTCTCATCTGAACCCTTCTCCAGCACAGCGATTCCCACTCCTGTTTTCCACCGGTCCCGTAGACTTCTGACCAACTTTCACTTATCTCACCAAATGTCCCCAAAGCACTGTCCAGGAGCATTGGCCTCCAAAGAATGCAGAATTCCTGGCTCTGGCATTCCATGCTCTTTAAATCAGTCTTGCACCCGCAGGTGCCAAGTGTGTAGATTTGCTTTTTTTTTTTTTCCTCAGTAATTAGTCCATAAGAAACAAAAGAATCAGTTTTTTAAGATGCCACAAAAAGCCGGGCTCGGTGGCTCAGCCTGTAATCCCGCGCCTTTGGGAGGCTGAGGTGAGTGGATTGCCTGAGCCCGCGGGTTCGAGACCCGCCTGGGCAGCGAGACCTCATCTCTACAATAAATCAAAAAATCAGCTGGGCGTGGTAGCGCATGCCTGTAATTCCGGCTACTTGGAAGGCTGAGGCGGAAGGATCGCCGGAGCCCAGCAGGCGAGGCTGTGGTGGCCGGGAGCAGCCACCGCACTCCAGTCTGGGCGACCGAGTGAGACTCCAACTCAAAAAAAAAAAAAAAAGATGCCACAAAAGACATTGGGTACAAACCATCACCAGGGTTTTTAGTGATATAGCAACTAAACGTGCTGTTTTGCTTTATTTTTATTTTTAGAGACAAGTTCTCACTCTGTCACCCAGGCTAGCATGCAAAATGGTACAATCATAGCTTACTGTAGGTTTGAACTCCTGGGCTCAAGCGACCCTCCCACCTCAGCCTCCCCTGTAGCTGGAACTACACGTATGTGCTACCACACCTGGCTCATTATTCGATTTTTTTGTAGAGATGGAGTCTTGCTGTGTTGCCCAGGCTGGTCTCAAACTCCTGGCCTCAAGCGATCCTTCTCCTTGGGCCTCCCAAAGTGCTGGGATTGCTGGCGCGAACCACTGTGCCCTGCTGATGTCCACTTACCAAAGCTTACGTGTGTGTCAGGCAGTGTGTCAACCCTTCACAAGCATGGTCTCATCTATGGCTTGCAAGTAACCCTTCAGAGGGTGGTGCTCCCCATGTCACAGATGAGGGAGGCTCACACGAGAGTTTCTCACTAGGCGTTCAATCCTGTATTCTGCCAGGCGTTCCTGGCTCGGGGCCTGCAGCCTCAACCACGATGCTGCTCCCACCTCCAGATCTTCAAGTGTATTTCCCTCTCCCCAGCCTGAAGATGGAGTAAAGACCAAAGATGCTGGGCTGTCCTCTGAAAACTCTGCTCCCTCCTTCCCCCAATCCTCCCCGTTACGGCCTGCCTGGGAGCCGCTTCCCTCAGTATGTTTATGATCCTGGTTTGTGTGCATGACTCTCCTGCCTGGCATTTTTATTTCTCTCCAACAGCGGAAGGACTGCTGGGAATAATCTGATACACATGAAGGGAAAATGAGGAGTTACTAATACGATTAAATTAAACTTAAGCACATTTGAAACAGCGTGTAAAACACAGTACTGAGCACTGTTTGAGAGGCTCAGGCATAGGCCACAACCTCCCAGAATTTACAGTCTGCTGGGAGAGGGAATGAAGGAAGAGACTTCACGCACACACAGACGAGTTTATGCCAAACACGGCAAGTTCCACAGAAAGGAAGGAATGAAATGCTGGGGCGGGGTGTGGCAGTTCAGGTCTATAATCCCAGCACTTTGGGAGGCCCAGAGGATTGCTTGAAGCCAGGAGTTCAAGACCAGCCTGGGCAACATAGTAAGATCCTGTCTCTATAAAAAAGAAAAAAAAAATTAGCTGGGCGTGGTGGCACATTCTTAAAAAAATAAGTGTCCATATGAGGCTGGGTGAGGAAGATCATACCTGTGATCCCAGCACTTTGGGAGGCTAAGACGGGAGAATTGCTTGAGCCCAGGAGTTCTAGACCAGCCTGGACAAAGTAGCAAGACCTTTTCTCTACCAGAAAAAAAAAAAGCATAAAAATTAACCAGGCGTGATGGCATGTGCCTGTACTCCCAGTTACTTGGGAAGCTGAGGAGGGAGGATCGCCTGAGCCCAGGAGGTTGAGGCTGTGGTGAGCCGTGATCATGCCACTGCACTCCAGCCTGGGCGAAAGAGTGAGACCTTGACTCAAAAAAACCCAAACAACAAACAAACAAAAACTAACAGCAAAACAAACAAACAAACCCTAACCTAACTCCTTGAGGAGATGGATTGGTGGTTTCCTCCTGTCTCCTCATTTGGTGAGGAAGCTTCTTTCTCTGTTGCAAACCCGTGTCTCTGTGTATGGACTTGCTGTGTGCATTGGGCAACAAACCTGTGATGGTGACGGTGAGTTTGGAAAGCAGAAGCCCTCCCGTTTCCCTGGGGACCCAGGTAAGTGCTTGTGATCTAAGAGAAACAGTTGGCACTGAGAGCAGAAAGCCCCAAGCCCTACTCAAGGCTTGACTACTGATGTTCAATTAGGCTTTCATGTTTCCCATCCCCAGGATGGGCTGAGTAATTGACAGGGTCCAGTTCAAAATGAAAATGCAGGCCTTGCCCCTGGTTCAAAAATGAAGAATTTCAAGATGGCAAGAGCAGAGCAGGAGACGGTGTGGGACCTTTCTCCGTATAGGCTGCAGGGCCCATAGGGCTGGCCCTGCCCTGAACAGACCTCACCGGGGCTCTGCTTTCTCAGGGCTCACCTTTGGGAAGTAGGAAGCCAGGTCTCCTCTCACCTGTACCGCCAGCACCTGGCATGCGCCTGCCGCTGGATGAATCAGTGAATGATTGGAGTTAGGGCTGAATGACACGATTACACCTAATTTCTTGGGTTGTTTTCAGCGTTAAAATGTCCCCAAATCATGACTTTGAACGATTCTTAGAGGAGACATTTGAGGTGAATCTTTTTTTTGAGTTGGAGTCTCACTCTGTTGCCCAGGCTGGAGTGCAGTGGCGCGCTCATGGCCACCTCACCCTTGATCAGCCGGGCTCAGGTGATCCTTCTACCTCAGACTTCCAAGTAGCTGGAACCACAGGTGCATACTGCCACACCCAACCATATTTTTTTGATTTGTTGTAGAGATGAGGTCTTGTCAAGTTTCCCAGGCTGGTCTCAAATCCAGGCTGGGCTCAGGCAATCCTCTTTCCTTGGCCTCCCAAAATGTTGAAATTACAGGTGTGAGCTACTGTGCTGGCCTTTTTTCTTTTTTTTTTGAGTTGGAGTCTCCCTTCATTGACCAGGCTGGAGTGCAGTGGCATGCTCACCGCCACCCCAGTGTCGACCTACTGGGTTCAGGCGATCCTTCCGCCTCAGTCTTCCAAGTAGCCGGAACTATAGGCACGCCCTAACATGCCCAACTAATTTTTGATTTCTTGTAGATACGAGGTCTCACCAAGCTGTTTGGTCTGGTCTTGAACCCGTGGGCTCAGGCAACCCACTCGATTCAGCCTCCCAAAGTGCTGGAATTACAGGTTGAGCCATTGAGCCTGGCTTTTTTTTTCTTCTTCTTAATAGTCACGGTCTCTATCTGTCATCCAGGCTAAAGAACAGTAATATAATCATAACTCATTGCAGCCTTGAACTCTTGGGCTCGAGGGATCCTCCCACCTCAGCCTCCCAAATAACTGGGACCACAGGCACATGCCACCATGGCCAGCTAATGTTTAAAGTTTTTTTTTTTTTTTGTAGAGGAAGGGTCTTCCTGCTTTGCCTATGCTGGTTCTGAACTCTTGACCTCAAGTGATCCTCCTGCCTTGGTCTCCAAAAGTGTTGGGATTATAGGTGTGAGCCACTGCTCCTGGTCTTGAAAAAGATAGTAGGATCTTTCTTTTCTTTCTTTCTTTTCTTTTTTTTTTGAGTCTGGGTTTTACTCTGTTACCCAAACTAAAGGCCAATGGCAAATCACAGCTCACTGCAGCCTCCACCTCTGGGGCTTAGGTGATCCTTCCTCCTCAGCCTCCTGAGTAGTTGGGACTACGGGCATGGGCCACAACGCCCAGCCAATTTTTTTGTATTTTTGCAGAGACAAGGTCTCACTATGTTGCCCAGACTGGTCTTGAATTCCTGGGCTCAAGCAATGTCCTGCCTCAGCCCCCTAAAATGCTGGGATTGCAGGTGTGAGCTACTGTGCCCAGCTGGGATTTTTCTTTCTCTCTGTTTCCCCCTCCTTCCTTCCCTCCTGACCTTCCAGTATTTTTCCATTTATTTCATAAATCCTAATGGCAATGTTATGCTTTACAGCGAGAAGTGCAAGACACATAGACTGGAACCAGCAGAGAGGATCACCATTTCAGGATCATTAAGACCTAGCCCTTCCTTAAGACTCCCTGGTTTGAGACCCGCCTGGGCAACTTGGCGAGACCTCATCTCTACAATAAAAATCAAAAAATTAGCCGGGCATGGTGGCGCGCGCCTGTAGTTCCAGCTACTTGGAAGGCTGAGGCGGAAAGATCACCGGAGCCCAGCAAATCGAGGCTGCGGTGGCTGGGAGCGGCCACTGCACTCCAGTCTGGGCGACAAAGTGAGGATCCAACTCAAAAAAAAAAGACTCCCTGGGACAGTTTCCCACTTATAGCAATGGCCTTGACTATAGAGTAGATTTCCACACATTATTTTATTTTCATTGAACAATGTGATAGATGTTTATGAGGAAAAACCCAGTGCAGGGTGCGGTGTCTCATGCCTGTAATCCCAGCACTTTGGGAGGCTGAGGGGAGAGGACTGCCTGAGTCCAGGGGTTCGAGACCGGCCTGGGCAACTTGGTGAGATCTTGTCTCTACAATAAATCAAAAAATTAGCTGGGCATAGTGACATGTGCTTGTAATCTCAGCTACTTGGAAGGCTGAGGTGGAATGATCGCCTGAACTGAGCAGGCAGAGGCTGCGGTGGCCGTGAATGTGCCACTACATTCCAACCTGGGTAACAGAGTAAGACTCCTACTCAAAAAAAAAAAAAAAAAAAAAAAAAGATGACAAAGAAGAAAAACAGAAAAATATAGATAAACATAAACAAATTACTTATAATCCCCTGAAAAGAGTTATAATGGGATTGCACTATAAAACTAGTTTTCAATCTACTTTTTTTGTTTTTGGTTTGTTTTTTTTTTGAGTTGGAGTCTCACTCTGTCGCCCAGACTGGAGTGCAGTGGCCGCTTCCGGCCACCGCAGCCTCGACCTGCTGGGCTCCGGCGATCCTCCCACCTCAGCCTTCCAAGTAGCTGGAAATACAGGCATGCACTACCACGCCCGGCTGATTTTTTGATTTATTGTAGAGATGAGGTCTTGCCGCCCAGGCGGGTCTCGAACCCGCGGGCTCAGGCAATCCACTCACCTCAGCCTCCCAAAGCATGGGATTACAGGCTGAGCCACCGAGCCCGGCTACTTTTTCATTCGATAATATATTATGAGTGTGTTAATGTGTCAATAGACCTCTTTCTTTCTTCTTTTTTTTTTTAGCCGGAGTCTCATCCTGTCGCCTGGGCTGGAGTGCCAGGGACACACTCACAGCCACCGCAGCCTCCACCTGCTGGGCTCAGGTGATCCTTCTGCCTCAGCCTTCCAAGTAGCTGAAACCACAGGCATATGCCACCATTCCCGGCTAATTTTTTGATTTATTATGGAGTCGAGGTCTCACTAAGTTGCCCAAGCTGCTCTTGAATCCCTGGGCTCAGGCAATCCTCTCACCTCTACCTCCCAAAGTGCTGGGATTACAGGCGTGAGCCACTGTGCCCGGCTTCCTCTTCATTTTTCATGGCTATGTGGTATTCTGTCATATGATTTACTCTAATTTTCTTAACCAATCCACTCAGATTGGAAATTTGGGTTGTTTTGAAATTTTTTGTTTTAATAATCTAAACGGCGTTGCTCTGATTTTGTTGGGTACATTACTTTGTCTTTCTACCCTTTACAGATAGATGGATATCCTCCAGATAACAAACGTACTCCCCCTGCACCTGGAGTTGTGGGGTAGGTGTGAATTAATGCGTGCAAAACTCTTAGCCCAAGTACAGTGCAGTGCATAGCGGACTAGACATGCTCAGTAAATATTAGCTGTTCTATTACTCTATGGCCCAGAGGGAACTGACCTGCTCAGATTGAGCTAGGTGGATATAGCACCTGGGAAGTGTCCTTTGCAAGGCTGCAGACTGAGGTGTGGGCAGGGGAAGGCGTGGGCTGGTGGTGCCCTAGGTTGAGGGGTTCCTTCGTGGCTTCTCACTTATAGAATCAGCTCACAGACAGCTAACAGTCTTCTATGTTCTTTCTTAAAACACAGCGGAGGACAGCAGGTGCTCGGCAAAGAATTGTCACTAAGAGTCTTTGCAGACGAGTTTCCCTCCAGCCTGTGAAGTCACTGAGGCCTGTCCTTACTCTGCCTTACCCAGCCTGTTCACTGGAAACGTGCTCTGGTTGAAGATTCTTGCCAAGGCCAGCTGACAAAAATCAGTTATGCTCACTCAGTCCAAGGGGCGACTGTCCCACCTTTGGGGACAGGGGAAGCTGGATGTGAAGGGAGCAGACCAACACTTGCTGGCTTTGAGGCCTTGGGCAAGCAGTTTCCCCACTCTGATTCCTTTCTCTGTTTCCTTTTCTGAAACACTTGGGGGGGGGAACTGGTGAAGGGCACGAGGATGGTATGGCACAGTGGTTAGCTCTCAATCCAATCACAATGCCCTCTCCTTCACTTGCAATGATCCTGCTTTTGTTTTTGTTTTTGAATCAGGGTCTCACTTCGCTGCCCAGCCTGGAGTGCAGTGGCAAAAGGTCACGGCTCACCGCAGCCTCGACCACCCGGGCTCAGGCGATCCTCCCTCCTCAGCCTCCCAAGCAGCTGGGACACCAAGCATGTGTCACCATGCCCAGCTAGTTTTTTGGTTTTCTTTCTTTCCTTTTTTTTTTTTTTTTTGTAGAGTCGAAGGCTTGCTATGTTGCCTAGGCTGGTCTGGAGCTCTTGGACTCAAGCAATCCTTCCACCTCGGCCTCCCAGAGTGCTGGGATTTCAGATGTGAACCACTGCGCCTGGCCTTCAAGGACCCCGTTTTGTTGTATTCGTTCTACTTTTCACAGTGCAGATGACCTTGTATGTTTATTCACTTGCTTGTCGATCTCCCTCACTAAAACGGAAGCTTCCTGAGGGGAGAGCCTTCCCTGTCATGCTTTCCAAAGTAACCCTGGGGCCCAGTACATGCCTGCCACATGAGTGAAATCTCAGTGCCTGGGTTCAAATCCCGATTGCACCGCTTGCTGTGTGACCTTGGCCAAGGCATTCAAACAACACCTCAGTTTTCCCACTTACAAATAGTAATTATTTTGTTTTCCCACTTGAAAAATAGGGATTAGTGGCCGTACACGGTGGCTCAGGCCTGTAATCCCTGCACTTTGGGAGGCTGAGGTGAGGCGATCGCCTGTGGCCTGCGGGTTTGAGAACAGCCTGGGGAACTTGGCGAGACCTCATCTCTATAATGAATCAAAAAATCGGCCAGGTGTGGAAGCGCGTGCCTGTAGTTCCGGCTACTTGGAAGGCTGAGGCCGAAGGATCGCCTGAACCCAGTAGGTCGACACTGGGGTGGCCGTGAGTGTGCCACTGCACTCCAGCCTGGGTGATGGAGTGAGACTCCAACTCAAAAAAATTTTATATAATTAGCTGTATGTGCCTGTAGTCCCATGTACTTGGGAGACTGAGGTAGGAGGATCGCTTGAGCCCAGGAATTCGAAACAGCAGTGAGCTATGCTCACGCCACTGCACTCCAGCCTGGGCAATGCAGTGAGACTCCAACCAAAAAAAAAAAAAAAAAAAAAAAAGAAATTAGTAATCGGGCTTCTCTTATAAGGCTGAGAGGAAGAACAAATGAGAACATATTTAGGAAGCATCGAGCACACAGGCTGGTCCAGAGGATCCTAATGGCAGCAGCCAACACTTAGGTAGTGAGATGGCCAGGCACTGATCTAAAACCCTTCACATACGTTTAGGGCATTCATCTTCGCTGCAGTTGACTCATTTGTAAACTGGTACTATTGCATGACCAAAACAGGAAGACCCTGCCTCTACCAAAAAAAGAAAACAAGGTGCAACGGGACCATTTTACAGATGAGTAAACCGAGGCACGAGGGTTCAACAGCTTCCAGCTGTGACATGCCCAAACTTCCTTGCAAGCTCCCGCGGGCGGCCCCTTCGAAGGTTCCCGAGGGCGCGCCCGGCCCGCGTCCCGCCCAGCCCGCGGCCCGGCCAGGACAGAAAGGGTTAAGCCGGTCGCCGGCCACCCCTCCGCCCCCCC
>NW_007248653.1:313881-314169 GCF_000164805.1 Carlito syrichta | reverse complement strand
TGGCGCAGACGCCCCTTCCTGTCACCGCCCGGCCCGGCCCGGCCCCGCCCCCAGGCCCCGCCCCCTCCCCGGGCGCTGCCCGAGTGGACGGTTCCAGAGGTATGCTAATGAGGGGGCGGGCGCCGCAGCCCATTGGCTGTCGGCGGAGGGTCGGTGAAGTCAGCGCCGAGTCCCAGCAAAACAGAGCGGGGCCGACTGCAGCGTGTCGTGCGCGCGGGGCAGGACGCGCCGCCGGCCGCCCGGCGACCCGCAAGGTAAGCCCGCGCCCGCCCGCCCGAGCGCCCGCCC
>NW_007248653.1:288812-313468 GCF_000164805.1 Carlito syrichta | reverse complement strand
GCCGGTCGAGACCGAGGGGGAAGGAGGCTTGGGGTCGTTCTGAGCCTTTCCTGGGGACGCGCGGTCGGGTTCTGCATCCCCAGCATCCGCTGTCGTAAGACGGCCTTGAAATTCACCGGTGCCTGCTCTCCTGGGGCCGGCAGAATGTATCACGCTCTGGCAGGGCTACATCAAAGCGGGAGGGAGCCCACTGAGCGCGGCTCATTTCATGCGGCCCCCTGGTTCCCCCGGCATGTTCTAGCCGTGCCTTTGGGTTTTTGTTTTAAAACCCCGAGCGCTGGGATGGGCCCGTTGTCCCGGGGCCGACCCGCTGAAATGGCTGGAATTGCTCTCACCGTCAATAGCGGGGAGGTTTGTCTAGAGCCATCATGGAACCCGTCTGGCCTGTCAGGCCTCCGACTCCATCTCCCCCCCCCCCGCCCCCCGCCCCCCGCCCCCCGTGCTCCCTTTAAGTGGAGGCCGGGCGTGGATTGTGTGTCTCCACTCGCCTTGTGTCTTGAGCGCCTCGGCTTTAGATGCAATTCCGTGTTTCTGGTTGGAAAGGAAGCTTGGTGGTGACAGAAGAGAGGAGGGGTGGATTTCAAGCCGGGTGGGCAGCAGGGGGTCAGCGGCGGCGAGGACGGCACGATGGACATTTGGAGACACCATCATCTCTACAGCCCTCAGAGACTTAGATGAGGTAGAGGGCTGTCTACAGAGCGAGGTGTGTGTGTGTGTGTGTGTGTGTGTGTGTTTGTGTTGTGAGGGGCAGGGGTGGCGGTGGAGGACGCTGCCAAAGGTTTTCTGCCCCACCCTCTGGGTGCTGGCTTAAATAGGCCCTCGACAGCCAAGCTCTGGTGTCCTGCTCTTGGCCGGAGGGGAAGGGAGGGGAGGGTTTGTCTCTTGGCACCTCTTCCTTGGGCATTGTTGGAGCAGATGGCTAGGAAAGGTTAGTTCTCCAGGTGTTACAGAGAGCACATCTCTCGGCCCCCGGGGTCCCTGCCACCACTAGCTGAGGTGACTTCCCTGCAGGGAACTGGCACCTGAAATGAAATGCTGTCTGCCCTGTGAAGAGATGGGAGGGTATCGTCCCTTCCATACAGCTCTCACCCTGCCGGTCTTTTCCTCCTGTTACCTGCTTTCATCTGTTGTAGTTGGAGAGTTTCTGTAAACTTTTCTGAAGAGACTGGTCATCTTGTTGGGGCAGGGGTGGGAGTGGGTGGGTCAGAGTTACAGAAAATGACTAACAAATGCTTCTTCCTGGCAGAACTTAGCGCTGCTCAGTTGTCCCCTCTGTCCCCATCTCCAAAACAGAGTTCAATACAGATAGCAGAGTCTGGGGTTTTCTTTGTGGAGAGTGAAAGGGTAGGCCCAGGAAAGAAAGCTTTTATTGTGCAGCATTGATAGTCATCTAGTCAACCGAACTTATCTCGGGACCCCTCCCTGGACGGGGAGGTCAATTTGCTGGATACGGCGCTTGCTGGTGATTTAGGGTTTGACCTGTCTGTATGAGAAAGGAACGGGTGGTCTCAAAAGCTTCAGTGGAGGCGCTCTGCCTTTTTCAGAGGCAGGGCAGCTGGCTTTGATCCTGGCCACTGAGCTGTGAGCTCTAGGCTGGTGGCTTCCGCTCCCGGGGCCTGTGTCCTTGCTGGTGAAGTGGAGGACTTTCGTGCAGATGGTTTTCCAGGTTCCTGACAGCATTCCTGTTCTTAGGTTCCCAGGTGCAGCTTGTGGTGGCATTTTTGGATTCCTTTCTGTTTGCTAAAACTGATGTGAAATTGAGAGCATTGAGCAGTGGCATGAAAGAAGCATTCTAGGACCCAGGCTTCTGTTGGATTCCCATTCACCTTCTTCTCGATCCGTGTGATTTCCTGAGGTTGTACTGTCTATAAATAATTCAGAGCTAGAATGGCCCAGAGTGAGAGAGGCGCAGGCCCCAGAGTGGGTGATTGTCTGTGGAAGGTGAGGGCGGGATGACAGATTGCCAGGGAGAGGGAATTTCTCCAGTTCATTCTCTCTCCCCGTGGATGTTTAACTCGCTGTTTGAGCGTTGGTTACACAGGAGAACGTACAGTTATCTAGAACATTAGAGTTGGAAGAGAACCCCATGACTGCCAGATTCGGCCTCCCTCACTGAGGAATTTGAGGCGTTGGGAGGCTTGGCCATTTGTCCAAGGTCACACAGCTAGCAAGAAGTGGAGCTGGGCCGGGAACGCTGGTGGACAGATTCTGGGCTCTGCGTTCTAGATGCATCTGTGAAACCCCCTCCTCCTGTGAGAGACATGATCCTAACGTGGGGTAGGGAAAAGTCAGAGGAAATGGGAGCAAAAGAAAGGAGGGGTTGGAGAGGCAGATGGGAGAAGATAGGAGGTTGGGGATGGGTCTTGTGGTGAAGAAAGCCAAGCCTGGAGCTTGCAAGCTGGGTTCTGTGGGCGGTGAAATGGCAGAGCACTTCTGCAGCCCTTGGGGTGGAGGGAGGAGAGGCTTGGCTTGGGCTAGGGTGGCTGCGGGTGGCCTGAGAATCCAGCCTGGATCTGGGACCCAGTGGGAGTCCCCTTGGGATCTCTCCTGTTGAACCTCAGATTTCAGAGTGCGGGGGAGGCCCTTACAGTCATGGGAGCATGTGGGGAGTCAGGTGTGCTGGTGGTGATGGGGCCAATGCTGAGGTTAGTTTGGGAGCTAGTTCTGCTGAAGTTCCAGTTTTTTTTCCAAATGCAAAACCCAAAAAAAGTTTTCCATGGATTTCTTTCTGACGCAGACAGCATTTTCTCCTGTGACTTTGATGGGTGCTTTGTACGTTTTTCTGAGATAGCGTTTTATGTGCTCCCATTTCAGAGGAGAGACTTGCAGATGACTGATGTACTGAATTGCGGCTCATTTCGGGGAGCTTCTGGCCTGTGACCTGAGCTGAGCCTCAGAATGTTTCAATGAGCAATTAAAGAGCTGTGAACAGTGGTTGACCAGAGTGTTAGCCATTCAAAGGCAAGAATGAAAGGTGATCATACTTTGAAGTCTGCAGCTCAAGCCAACAGCTGGCCATGAGCAATGTCATTTACTGTGACTGACTCTTCAGTGTATTTTAATATATTGTCGTTAAAATTTTATGTACTCTGTTCTTAATTTAAAATCAGTTGAGTTCAGTCTTTTTGGATGTGTGTATTTTACAACATAAAACAAACAAGAAGCAAACGAATTGAACCCACTGAAATGGCTTTTTACTTCTGTGTGGCCTCCCATGGATTTTTTCCCCCTCTCCTCTTCTGTGGTCAGTAGTGGCTCTTGATAGGGAAAAAAAATGTTCCCGGGTCTCTGTCATGTAGTTATTGTTTTTACAACAATAGAAAAAGTTTCCACCCTTGTATTGTGGATCACAAGGGACATGCCGTCCCAAGAGATGTGCCCTATTTCTTGACTTCCTTCCATGGGAAGTGTTTTTAATCTATTCTCTAACAGAGGCCTGCACTTTAAGGGGTTGAGGATACTGGTGGTAGAGGCGGGGCTCTTCTTTTTTGTGAGTCATGGTCTCACTTTATCACCATGACTGATGGGAGTGCAGTGGCCCATTCCCAGCTCACCTCAGCCTCCACCATTTGGGCTCAGGTGATCCTTCTGTTTCGGTCTCCCAAGTAGCTAGGACTACAGGCATGTGCCACCATACTTGGCTAATTTTTTGATTTTTGTAGAGATGAGATCTTGCTATGTTGCCCAGGCTGGTCTCTGACACCTAGGCTCAAGCAGTTCTTCTGCCTCGGCCTCCCAAAATGCAGGGATTACAGGTGTGAGCCACTGCAGCTGTTTGGGGCTCTTCTCGATGATTGGATAATGCTCAGAATGAGAAAGGCTGGCAGACTGTGGCCAAGAGAGGATGTCTAGGAAGAATTCTGTGTGATGGTTTCTTTGTTTCCCCAGGCTGAGCTAACCCAACTGGCTGTAGCAGGGCACAGACACCTTTGGAAAAAAATAAGATGCTTGTCAACTTTCTGATCAGTGTTGGGGGAGCCCTCACACCCCTCTTGGGAGGGGGGACAGCCACCAACAGGTTGCTGGTGTGAAGTCCCAGATGCTTTGATAGATAGATGCTGTTTCTCTTCATGGTGTTCTTCTAACTCTGATTAATTACAGAGAAGATTGAGTGTTGGTGCTCAGTGGTCAGCAAATAGCTTAGTGTCCAAAGTGGGGCTCACAAACAAGAAGTCACCTTGAAGTTTGTAGTGTTTTTTTTTTGAAAGCAGGATTTATTGAGAGGACAGAAAGGCTCCCACAGTGGGAGGGGCCCCAAAGGGGTTGTCAAAGTCTGTAGTTTTTATATTAAAAATTCACGTGAATTTCGTATTCTCTATAATAGATCTGCTTTTAGTATAAAAGTGGTCAAACTGCTTTACTATAGCCTAGGCAACATAGTGAGACCCATCTCTACAAAAAAACAAATTATCCAGACGAAGTGGTGCATGCCTAGAGTCCCAGGTACTTGGGAGGCTGAGGCGAGAGGATCACTTGAGCCCAGGAGGTCAAGGCCACGGTGAGCTATGATCGCCCCACGCACTTTAACCTGGGTGACAGTGAGACCTTGTCTCAAAAAACAACAACAAAAAGCTGCCTCACTATTGAATACAGTTCATGGTCTAGGAAAACGCTATATTTCCCTTGGGCCTTCAGTCATCATATACACTCAGCTGGAGAAGCCAGGGGTGGGGCAGGCATCAACCTGCTGGTGCTGACAGGTACCCTGCCGGCCTCTCCCACCGCCTCTCCCTGACCCACTGTATGCCCCAGTTATTCCAAACTCTTCCACATCCCCAAAGGCCAGATCCCTCTGCCCCCACCAGGACTTGCTCCCTCCCCAGAAGGCCTTTTCCTGCTTTTCCTGGATGACGCCTGCTTCTTCTTTCAGACTCTGCTGACATCTGAAAGAGCTGGTTAACTTCTTGTAAACAGCTTGCTACTTCTGTTGTTATTGCTGGTTCTCTTGTCTGCTTCCTCCTCCATATATGTGAGGCTTAGGAAGAGAGAGAATCTGTGTTTCCTCTCTTTTTAAATTAAATTTGGGAGGCGGAGGTGAGAGGATTGCATGAGCCCAGGGGTATGAGACCAACCTGGGCAATTTGGCAAGACCTCGTCTCTACAATAAATCAAAAATTAGTTGGGCGTGGTGGCACACCCTTGTTGTTCCAGCTATTTGGAAGGCTGAGGTGGAAGGATCGTCTGAGCCCAGCAGGTTGAGGCTGCTGTACACTCCAGCCTGGGCTACAGAGGGAGACTCCAACTCAAAAAATAAATAAAATTTAATTTTAATTTCTATCAAAGCATTCTATATATATTAGAAGCCAAATCACACCACAAGAAAACCAGGCTTATGAAGAAGGCTTTGTCACTCCTTGTCATCCTGGTGATCCATTCCCCAGGGTCAGGCACCGAATCAGATTTTGTTGCTGCAGTAACAGACTTAGTGGCTTAACACAACCCCAACTTGTACTAGCACAAATATAGTCGCTCAACACAACCTAAGTTTGCACTACAGCTTTGTAGCTTAGAAGTCTGAAAAAGGTCTCACCGGGCAAAGATGTGGGTATCAGGGTTACATTCCCTTCAGGGAAGAGTCTGTTGTCTTGTGTATGCCAACATCAAGAGGCCCCCTGCATTTCTTTGCCCAAGCTCACTTTCTTTCATCTTCAAAGCCAGGAAGGGCTGGTTGAGTCCTTCTCTGACTTTTCATAGTCACGTCTTCGTCTGATTCCCTTCTTCTTCCTTCCTCTTCTGCTCTCTAGGACCTGTGGGATTATATTGGGCCCACCAGGATAATCTAGGAAAACCTCCCTTTTTTTTCTTCTTTTTTTCTTTGAGTCGGAGTCTCACTCTGCTGCCCAGGCTGGAGTGCAGTAGCACACTCACAGCCACCGCAGCCTCGACATGCTGGGCTCAAGGCGATCCACCTCAGCCTTCCAAGGAGCTGGAACTACAGGGGCACACCACCACGCCCGGCTAATTAAAAAAAAAAAAAAGTATGGTAGAGACAAGGTCTAGTTATGTTGCCCAGGCTGGTCTCAAACCTGCGGGCTCTGGCAATCCTCTCGCCTTAGCCTCCCAAAGTGCTGGGATTACAGGCGTGAGCCACAGGGCCCAGCCACCTTCTCTATTTTAAGGTCAGTTGATTAGCAACCTTAATTCCATCTGTAACCATATTTCCCCCTTGCTGTGTAACTTAACGTGCTCCTGGATTGGGGGCTAGGATATAGACCTCTTTGAGGGGTCATTAGTCTCTCTATGACAGTCACAATTCTTCTAGCTATGTCTCCTCATATGACGGTCACATTTATAAGTACCTGCTTACAATGCTGTTTCCTGTTTATTCATTTTAACTGTTATTTTGAGATATTATTTCCTGATGTCTTACTATGGATTAGAGGAACTCCCTCCCCCCCGATACTTCTCTTCTTCCTTATCCTTTCACTGTTGTTGAATCACAGTTTTTGGTTACATTGGTATTCAGTGCTTATATTATTTTGACTGTATAAATAGTGTTCATGGATGAGCCATATAGTATACTATAATGATAATTCCTTTCTTGTACTTTTAAACTTTTTTTAATGGTAGGACCTCCCTCTGTTGCCCAGATTGGAGTACAGTGGCATGATCCCAGCCCACTGCAGTCTTGACCTCCCTGGGCTCAGGTGTTCCTCCCTCCTCAACTTCTGAGTAGCTGGGACCACAGGTGCCATAATGCCTTGCTAAAAAAAAAAAAATTTTTTTTGTAGAGATGGGATTTGGCTATGTTGCCCAGGCTAGTCTTGAACTGCTGGCCTCAAATCATCCTCATGCCTCAGCCTTGCAAAATGCTAGGATTACAGGCATGAGCCACCCTGCCTGGCCCCTTTCTTGTACTTTTTTTGAGTTAATAATTGCCATTTATCTTCTGTTTGCTTAGTTTCTATGTACTTGTAAGTCCAAAAGTTTCTGACAGCATTTTAAAAAAATCTGTGTTTTTTAAAAATTCTTTTCTATTTTGTTATCTTTTTTTTTTTGTCCCTTGGGAGTTTCCTCCCAGAGGCCTCCATCCTCGCCTTTGTTCTTGCCCTTTGACCTCTCGGCCTGTGACCTGACTCATCCTGGGAATTCCCTCACCTTGTCCAGGGTCAGACCCTCTGTTTTCCTTTTGTTGATTTATTCCTCCTTGGATTTCTGAGAGAGGGTCTGGGGATTTGGTTACTTTAAACTTTCACGTTTGAGATGTTCTCACACTATACTTATTTTTGATTGGTGATTTGATGCATCTAGAATTTTAGGTTAAAAGCTCTTAGAATCTCCAAGACATTGTTCTACTGTCTTCAAGGTTTCCATTTTGATGTCAAAAATTTTGATGTTATTCTGATTCTTGAGCATTTGTGAATTGTACTTTCTTACTGAAAGTTTTTAGGATTTTCTCTCTTTCCCTGTATTTGAAATTCCCTTGCTTTAAAAATTATTAGGTTGGGTCTTTAGTGTGACTTTTTTTTTTTTTTTTTTTGATTTGGAGTCTCACTCTGTTGCCCAGACTGGAGTGCAGTGGCACACTCATGGCCACCCTATTGTCGACTTACTGATCTTCGGTGATCCTTCCACCTCAGCCTTCCAAGTAGCTGGAACAACAGGAGAGCGCTACCATGCCTGGCTAATTTTTTGCTATTTTATTGTAGAGATGAGGTCTTGCCAAGTTGCCCGGGCTGGTCTCAAACCCGCGAGCTCAGGCAATCCACTCGCCTCAGCCTCCCAAGGTGCTGGGATTACAGGCTGATCCATCGAGCCCGGCCTAGTGTGATTTTTTGTTCTGAAGACTGACTTCTTTGTAAATATAAACTTACATTTCAGAAAATTGGTGCAATTTTCCTAAATGTAAGCTTATATTTACAATTTCCTTTTCTATGTTTTTTCTTTGGAATACCTATTTGTTGGATATTGGACTTCCTGTATTGAGTTTATAATTTTAAAATATTTTTATTTCCTGTTTTCCATTTTATTATATTTTTGTTTTACTTTTTTGAGAAGAACCTTCGGCTTTACCTTTAACTTTTTTCAATTTTTAAATTTCTGCTTTCGTGTTTTTGTATGAAACATACTTTTGTTGCTAAGAGCTCCCAAGTTCTTTGAGTGCTTGCTTTTCCCTTCTTTTTGAAATAACATCCTGTCCTTGTTTCATGGGTGCAATAAATTCCTTCATTAGTTCTGTGTGTGTGTGTGTGTGTGTGTGTGTGTGTGTGTGTGTGTGTGTGTGTGGTTTTCTGCTGTTCCCCACATCGTCTCTGTTTCCTCCAAGTTCCTTATTCTGTTTGCTTTGGTTACTGTGTTCCCCATTGGAGTTAACCTTCTGTGCATACTGACCCTTGACTGTCCATTTATATTTTAAAAGTGGACACCAGAATCTGACTAGGCATCTGGGAAGAGGTTTGTTAACTTCATTGTAGGGTGATCCAATCAAGAGTCTCCCCTTTTTTTTTTCCTACTGGAGAAACCTACATATCAGTGCCTGCGGATTTCTTTCTCTGGGTCTTCCCTGTGAGGGCTTTCTTGGAGAAGATTTTGCCTGGGGTGGGGTGGGTGACAGCCTGGCTATCCTGCATCCTGGGAGCCTTGATGGGGAGGGCAGCTGGGAATGAGCCTGTTGGCTGTACAGACTTTCACTCAGTACCTTGGTCTTCGACAGCTGTCCCTCTCTCTCCCTCTGCCTTCCCTCAGCTACATCCCTCCCTCATTCGTGTCTAAATCCAGAGGGTCTCTGAACAGGACCTCTACCTTCTGCTGGCAGAGGGCAGGAACCCCCAGGCCGCATGGATTGCAGGCGGCACCCTGGCCTGACTGCTCTTTGTACCCACTTTCAGCAGGCACCCATCTTTTTTTAGGGCGGAGTGGGAGTCTCACTCTGTCACCCAGGCTGGAGGATGGTGGCACGCTCCCGGCCACCGCAGCCTCGACCTGCCGGGCTCAGGCGATCCTTCCTCCTCAGCCTTCCAAGTAGCTGGAACTACAGGCACGCACCACCATGCCCGGTTAATTTCATGATTTATTGTAGAGATGAGGTCTCACCAAGTTGCCCAGGCCGGTCTCGAACCCGCGAGCTCAGGCAATCCTCTCACCTCGGCCTCCCAAAGTGCTGGGATTATAGGCGTGAGCCACCGCGTCTGGCTGCACCCGTCTTTTTAGCTCCATCCTGGTTCTCCCTTTAGTGTCCTTGGTACCTCCAGTTCCTGAGCACGCTTCCGTGCCACAAGTTGGCCACTTGTCGAGTGATTTCCCTTAGAGCAAACAGTGCAGAGACCTAAATCAGCTACTGTGGCCATCAGCTGTCTGTCGCCCTGGGTTCTGTTGACACACGTCCTCTGGGGTTGTCCCCTTTCCGTTGATAAGCGCATTCCTCTCCTATCTTTTTAATGGGGTTCTGGGAGGGAGCAGAGATAAACATGGGTGTTCAGCCCTCTGGCTGGACCAGAAGTTTGTTTCATCTCTTTGTCTAAGCACTTAAACTTGTCCGATTTAGGATATATTCCCAAGAAAAGTTTGTTAAATGATGAACGCATGTTTCTAAGATGATGGGCCTATGGTTAGTCATCAGATTTCAAGAAAGTCCTGACCATGCAGTCTTACAAAAATAAATCCAGTGTTTAACCTGAGATAGCTGTAATAACAGGCACTGAGCTTGCCTGGTCTCCCCACACTGTGTAGGGTGAGAAGCACCATGGGACAGCATTGTAGGCGATTGCTGGTGTGTGGTGAAGCCCAGGTGCCATCTCCAGCTCCGCCAGTAACTCTCTGAGTCACCTGGAGAAGCTCCTTAACCTGTCTGGGCCTTGGTTTCCTCAGCCTTAAAATGAGGTGTTGCCTGGGCGCAGTGGCTCATGCCTATAATCCTAGCACTTTGGGAGGCCAAGGTGGGAGGATCACTTGAGCCTAGAAGTTAGAGACCAGCCAGAAAGTGAGACCTCATCTCTACAAACAACAACAATAACAACAAAAAATAGCCAGATGTGGTGGTGTAAACCTGTGGTTCCAGCTACTTGGGAGGCTGAGGTAGAAGGCTCACCTGAGCCCAGGAGGTGGAGACTGTGGTGAACCATGATCTGTGCCACCCAGCCTGGGTGACAGTGAAACCCTGACTCAAAAAAATAAAAAGGATATGTTGGTCAAGGTTTGATTCAGTTCTCTATGCTGAGCACCTGCTGTATGTAAGGCAGGGCGCTAGGATCCTTCTAGGTGTCTCTTCTGAGGCAGCCAGTGCAGTGTTTTGTTTTGTTTTCTTTTTAAAATTTAATTCATTTTTTGTAGAGACGGGGTTTCACTCTGTCACCCAGGCTGGTCTCGACCTCCTGGCCTCAAGCAGTCCTCCCGCCTGAGCCTCCCAAAGTGCTGAGATGACAGACATGAACCACTGTGCCCAGCGCAGTGCAGTGTTTTGTGTGTATGTCCGCTATGGTGTGTGCTGAGTTGATTGTTTGGTTCAGATGTCTTTCTCTTGAACTTAATTCAGCATCTTGGGCAGTGTAAGTCCTGTGCACGTTTTATCTCTTACTCTTGCCAGACTGTGGGCTCCTTGTGAGATGACATCACAGTCCTCTCTGTGTCTCCCATGTCTACCACAGCCCTTATAGAAGGTATATGGAAAATGTTGGATTTGTTTGCTTCTAAGGAGTCCATCAAGGAAATATGAAAATGTGAGTTACTCTGCCAGGGCTCCCAGACCCTGGTCAGAGAACAAGGCTGAGCTTGTTGAGGGCTCAGCTGTATCCCTCCCGGCCTGCTTGTGGAGTTGAGGGACTTGAACGTGTTGGTATTAAAGTCAGGGAGATGGCAGTTCTGGACCATAGCCCTGACACTAGAGGATTGTTTTTCCCCAGACAGATCCCAGTCACGCATTTGTCCAATAGGTCTTACCCTGTAACTGGCTACGATCGGACTCATCTTCACCATGGAAATGAATTACAGATGTAACCCTTCACTGAAATTGTTCAAAAACGTCTCAGTGGTTTTTCAGAACTTATTTTGGTTTCCCCAAATCTATGAGCTTATTGCCAGGACTAGTAAGTAGAAATTTCAGGGAGGTGGATTTAGCTCAGTGGAAGAACTTGGCGTGGTGAGAGCTGTTCCCCTACCAGACTTCCTTGGGAGGCCCCAATTCTGTGTCAGGCCAAGACTAGATGCCCACCGGCCAGGGAACCTGAAGAACCAATGCCTGTCTGGGAGATGAAGTACTATGACAGCATCTGAAAGTCCTTCGCTTTTGATTTGTCCAACAAGTAGCCATTAGGCACCGACTACAGACCAGGAGCCATGCTGGGCTCCGGGAATACAGAGGCAAACAGAGAGAAATGGCGCCTGCCTTCCTGAGTTTATAAACGAGAGCTGAACTGTCTAGTGTGGTTGTCACTAGCCACATGTGGTTATTTAAATGAATTTAAAAATCACTTTTCCAGTCATACTTGCCACAAGTGCTCAGTTGGCACGTGGGATGGGTGACCGCCCCATAAACAACCCAGGCAGAGAGTGTTTCTGCCGGCTCAGTGAGATCTCTCAGGCAGGCTGGACTGCGGAGCCATGATTCTAGACCAGACAGCTCACACTGGAGCCACAGAGGCACAGAAAAGCCATTTTTTTCAGGTCCTGCAGCTGGATGGGACCCAGCCAAGAGCAGATCTCCTGTATTTGAGTGTGGCTTTTCTCTCCTTGAGGTGACAGGCTAAGAGTGTGGTCTCTGTTCTCAGGCTGCCTGGGGTCAAATCCCAGCTCTGTTACTTCCTGGACTTGGGTTTTAGGGCAAGTCACTGCTCTGGGCCTCTGTTGCCTCACCTGTAAAATGGAGAAAATCATAGTCCTTACCTCACAGGATTGCGGGAAGGATTAGATCATCTGCTAATTGTAAGCCTGACACCAAGTAATCACTCAGTGAACCATTATTGAGAATGAGAAGGGAACAGAAATATTGATGGTGCCAAGGAAGCCTTATCAAACAGCAAGCAGTCTGGAGTGGAAGAAGAATGTTGTCAGGAGGAGGAAGCTGTGTTTGTAGAGCTGCCCGACCACCTGGGGAGAGATACAGAAATGGACTATTTCTACGCCAGGGGCAGCCTTAGTCTCACACTGAACTGATGTAAAAATGCCAGTATGTCCACGAAGCCCTCTGGGTCCCCAAACTGGTCACCAGTATTCCGAACAAGGCTCCTTTTGGTGTCTCCTTTCTGCTGGCTTGCCTCTACTTAGGCTGGTCTCCCCAGCCCTTTCTCCTGGTTCCCAAACACTCCTTCTCCCATCACTGCATCACCATTGCCCTCCTGCCAGCATGTCAATGTGAAAGCTTCTTACTCATTTATAGAATGCCTTGTGCATTGATTATTCATATTTTTATTTTTTATAGAGATGGGATCTCGAACTCCTGGGCTTAAACAATCCTCCCACCTTGGCCTCCCAAAGTGCTGGGATTACAGGTGTGAGCCACCACGCTCCCATTATTATCTTGGAGGGGAGGGGTCACAGGTATTTACTGTCATCCCCATCATCCCCATGGGGCGGAGGGATGCACCAGGGCAATGCAGCAGAGAGCGAGACAGGGGCCTGGTTAGCCTAGCTGTTGGGTCCTGGTCTTTCCTTGAGGTTCCCATCTCTTGGTGATGTCATTCCCACTCTTGCTCAGTCTTGCCTGCAGGTCCATCTAAAGCAGCACAGCGTTCTGAGGGTGTCCCATTTTGCTGGATGGGGAGAAAGAGAACTCTGATGTTAGCCTCAGGAATGGGATTGTGCTCCGTTGGATAGGTAAATACCTGTTTACACGTGGAACTTGGTTTTAAAAAGTGCCTTAAGAGCCACAGTCTCGTTTTATTCATTTGTATTTTTAAAAATTTTATATAGAGTTTTTAAAAGTATATATAAAATATTTATTTATTTATCTATCTATCTATCTATCTATTTATTTGAGTCAGCGTCTCACTCTGTCGCCCAGGCTGGAGTGCAGTGACCCACTCATGGTCACTGCAGCCTTGATCCGCTGGGCTCAGGCAATCCTTCCGCTTCAGCTTTCCAAGTAACTGAAACTACAGGCATGTGCCTCTATGCCAGGCTAATTTTTTTTTTTTTAAACTGTAGAGATGAGGTCTCGCCAAGTTGCCCAGGCTGGTCTGAAACTCCTAGGCAATTGTCTTACCTCCTCTTCCCAAATTGCTGGAATTACAGGTGTGAGCCACTGTGCCCAGCCCAAATTTTATTTGTAGTTATTTATTTTTGTTTGAGGGGTCTCACTCTGTCACCAGGCTGGAGTGCAGTGGCACGAATCTTGGCTCTCTGCAACCTTGACCTCCTGGGCTCAGGCAGTCCTCCTGCCTCAGCCTCCTGAGTAGCCACTGGGACTACAGATGTGTAGCCACTCCTGGCTAATGTTTTTGATTTTTTGTAGAGACGAGGTCTCGCTGTGTTGCTTAGGCTGGTCTTGAACCCCGGGGCTTAAGCGATCTTCTCACCTTGGCTTCCCAAAGTGCTGGGATTACAGGTGTAAGCCACTGTGCCCCGCCTTCACTTCATTCTTTAAACAAATGTTGGTCAGTGATGTATACGTGGGTCCCGCCCTCCTGGTGTTTTATTTCCTTAGTCACACTGACAGGGCAGGACTCTTTGCTTCACTAGCAGGCATTCAGCGTGTGTTTCAGGTTATGAAGCAGGAAGATTTTCGTATGACAGGGTGGTGTGTGTGGAGGTGCAGGTAGTGAGGGTAATCTAGTGGTACATAATGGATGTCGCATCTAGCCTCACCCAGGTGAGGTGCACAGGGCAGGTACTAGAGGCCTCTGATATCTCTGAGGTCAGGTGTCTAGTAATAGCCGACCCAGGACTGACCTGGCAAGCTGGATTCTCAGCGTGGCAGGGAAATACAGGTTCTGCCTGAGTACTAAGGATCAGAAGAGTTGAGGACTTGTGGCTTCACCTGTAACTGGCCCTGCCAATCCCTTCCAGCCTGGGCCTTGACTTTCTATCCTCTTGGGTGATGTTCTGGTTTCGAGCAATTATAACAGGGATGGGAGCTTAGTGGATCCCAGAATTGCCCGTCTGCCGGCCTGTCAATTTGAAAGCTCATTACTCATTTATAGAATGCCTTGTGCATCGATTATTATTATTATTTTTTGTAGAGATGGGTCTTGCTCTATTGCCTAGGCTGGTCTCGATCTCCTGGGCTCAAACGATCCTTCTGCCTTGGCCTCCCAAAGTGCTGGTATTACAGATATGAGCCGCTGTGCCTGCATGCATCGATGATTAACATCAGCCTGTGGGCCGACCTTTGAACTTGGTTTCCCAGTATGGAGGGTTACTAGGACAGACTGTGAAATCCAGCTTCTGTGTGTACCAGCAGTTTCCTTGTCTGATGTGTAAATAGATAAGTTGTTCACGGATTGCTCATCTCCACTTAGAGTTTATCTTTAGTTGGGGGGAACCCGTGTTGGGGGACCTTTCCTGTGAGCATAGAATGATGGTCAGGGGTTGTAGGGACAATTGATGGGGGGAACATGGGTACATTTGCCTTTGACATGGATATTAGGGAGTCTTTCTAAGGCTGCTGTAAGAAATATACTGCTGATTCTTCTGGGCTTGAGCCTTTTTGTTTTTGGTAGAGCTTGCTGTGTTGCCCAAGCTGGTCTTGAACTCCCAGCCTCAAGTGAGCTCCTGCCTCAGCCTCCCAAAGTGTTGAATTTACAGGCGTGAGCCACCTCGCCCGGCCGAGCCTTTCTTTATAGACAGTGCACACAGGAGACTGGTGAGAGGGGAGACTGGGCAGTATCTAGAAGGCCGGGATGAGCTAAGAAAGGCTGGAACCGGAGCTGGGAGATCTGAGTCCCTGCCCCAGGAGCCTGGCCAGTGGGGCATCAGGGTGGAGTGACGGGGCAAGAGTGGGAGCTGCTTTGAAGCAGGACAGGGTGAATCGAGGCTCTGGAGAAAGCAAGATCCCAACAGGGACAGAAACCAGAGCAGCCGGAGAAGGCTGGGGCTTGGGAGAGCCAAGGGCCCGGGCAGGGTCTGGTGGTGGCTTCTGCACATCAGGTTGCAGGGCCGATGAACGGGGCCAAGGCCCTGTCAGGCCTTTTGGGACGCTTTGTGCTTGCTTCGCAGGGCCTCTCTGGTGGACCTGGTGCGTTCGTGAGCCAGCACCGGCAGGTGTGAGGGGGCGAGGTCCCCCAGGAGCTGGGAAATATTAGTCATGCCTGAGCACTGATAGAAGATACGGCTCCTCTCCGAGACAGCTGCTGCAGGGGGATGCTTGCAGCCGCCAGCCCGCATTACCTTCCGCGTTCTTGGCTTTGGCTTTAATTATTAAAGGCGTGGGCTATTTAAATACTCACCTGAAGCATCGTGTGAATAACTTTCCCTTCCGGGGGTCGGAGGGCCTCCAGCAGGGAAGGGGTTTTGCAGCCTGTGGTTCTGGGCCCTCCAGAAGCCTCCAGGGACACGTACTGGATAACGAGGATAAAGAGGAAATCCCAAAGATGCCCTTAACAGCAGGGTGCAGACTGCTGGGCTGTCTTGCAGATCGGCGTTTATTTTAAGCAGGTCCTTATTTGAGGAGTCAAGGATGTTGTTCCTTTTTATCGTAGGCGAGGAAGAAACAGTGCAGTTAGAAGATATGAGATATTTAACATGCTGTTTAAAAAACCAAACTGTAGGCCGAGGTGAGAGGATTACCAGAGCCCACAGGTTCGAGAACAGCCTGGGCAATTTGGCGAGACCTCATCTTTACAACAACAAAAAAATCAAATAATTAGCCAGGTGTGTGCCTGTAGTTCTGGCTACTTGGAAGCTGAGGTGGAAGGATCGCTGGAGCCCAGCAGGTCGACGCTGCGATGGCCGTGAACGTGCCCCTGAATTCCAGCCTGGGTGATGGAGTGAGACTCCAACTCAAAAAAAAAAAAAAAAAAAAATCAAACTACCTGGGAGACTTTGATTGTGGGTGCCTGTAGTGACATGTGTGGTTTTCAGGAGGGTCTCCTGGGGCCCTTGGGCTCTCAGAAGGGGTGGGGTATGAGCCCAGTCCTGGGAGGGCAGGCTGGGAAGGCCACCTGTGTGCTTGGCCCGAGGGCCAAGCAGTAGCAGGGCTGAGCCGCTCCTCTGCAGGCCGTAGTTGGAGTGGCCTGTTTTGACAGGCGGGAGAATCAAGAAGAGAGAAAGCCCGCAGCCCTCTCTGGGCTTGTTTATCCATTTGTTTCGTGTTTTTGGCCTCCGTTAGTCCTTGGTGCTGAGTCCAGTCTCCGGACCTTTGCCTGTGCGGTTTCCCTTCAGTTGGTTAGCGCGCCTCACCCATCAGACCTCACCTGGAGTGCCACATTCCAGGGAAGTCCCCTCCCACCGCCCTGCTGGAGGGCTCTTGGGGTGTGGTGGTGTGGACAGATCCTTCTTTGTCGTGTTTGTCTCCACTGCTTTTTTGCATTTGTTTGGAAAATCATTGTCTCCACCCCAGTGACAGTGACCGGGGCTGTTTCTTTCTTTTCTTTTCTTTTGAGTTGGAGTGAGGCTCACTCCGTGTCCCAGGCTGGAATGCAGTGGCACATTCACAGCCACTGCAGCCTTGACCAACCTGCTGGACTCTGGTGATCCTTCCACCTCAGCCTTCCAAGTAGCTGGAACCACAGGCATGCACCACCACACCCAGCTGTTTTTTCTTTTTTTTGGATTTATTGTAGAGACGAGGTCTCACCTAGTTGCCCAGGCTGGTCTCAAACCCCTGGACTCAGGCAGTTCTCTCACCTCTGCCTCCCAAAGTGCTGGGATCACAGGTGTCAGCCACCATGCCCAGCTGTGGGGCTCTTTCTTGTCACTGTTATATCCCCACTGCCTGGCGTGGGCCTGTCCCCCAGAAGGTGCTCTACTGTTGAGTAAGTTAATTCATCTTTTTATTGCTTAAGTTTTAGATTCTGTACCGGCTTCTGGAAACACAAGGAGAATAAACCACCCTCTGCTGTTCTCACCAAGCTCCTTAACCAGAGCAGGGTGAGCCGTCAAGACAGCCACTGAAGTGCAGGAGGAAAGCATTTGTCACTTGAAGTTCTGTTTATTTCTTTAACTGCAGGGGAGACACTGCTTTCCTATTTATAGTGGCACCGATTTCATAATTACCTTGCAAGTAAGTGTGCTCAAAGCTCTTTAATGGGAAGGTGTGATCAAAAAGTGTGTGGCCACTGGTCTGAAGGGGGAGAGTCTGGTGAACACTCTGTTGGGGCCAGCACAGGGTGCCACGGGGCACACGGAAGGGGCGCTGGAACCCAACCAGAGGACAGAGGGACTGGCACATGCAAAGCCAGGGCAGTATGAGAAGACTCCGTGGTGCGGAGAAGGGCAAAAACTTTACTGAGCCTGAAGTGTGAGGCAGGAGGACTGAGGGGATGAGAATTAGGAACACCGAGAGAGATGAAGCTGGTGCCTGCCTGCAGGATGGGCATGGCCTAGTAGGGGAGAAGAGAGTGGTACGCTTATGCCTCAGGAGTGACACGGAGAGGGGAATACCAGGAATTCAGAAGAGGGTGGGTGTTTTGGTTGGGAGAGATCAGGCCTGGTCATGCTTTAAAAATTGAACATGCCAGGCACAGTGGCTCACCCCTGTAATCCCAGCATTTTGGGAGGTCGAGGCAGGAGGACTGCTTGAGCCCAGGAGTTCGAGACCAGTGTAGGCAGCACAGCAAGATCCCATCTCTACAGAAAAATAAAAAAAATTAACTGGGCATGGTGGCACACGCTTGTAGTTCCAGTTACTTGGGAGGCTGAGGCAGGAAGATCGCCAGAGCCTGGGAGGTGGAAGATGCCGTGAGCCGTGATTGTGCCTCAGCACTCCAGCCTGGGTGACAGAGTGTGACCCCGGCTCAAAAAATGAAACAAATCAAAAAACTGAACATGGCTGTGATCTCACAGGCCCTCATCTTTGTTGCAGGGGCCAGGGGCCAGGGGTGGGAGCTGGTTGACTTCAAGGCCCTTTTAAAACCCCTCTCCGGGGAACGCTTCTCCATGAAGTTCCCCTCGGTCTGCTTCTACCCAGTGGCATTTTTGATTTAATGTGATTTAGAGCCCTCCCCGGGCTTTGTTTTCCAGGTTATGACATTGTGTGTGAATAAGAAAATGTGGCCTACGGTCTGTGTAAATATGCTCGCTGTGTTTACTTACCTGTGTCCTCGTGCACAAACCCTCCTTTTCTTTTTTTGTTTGCAAGTCCCAGGGCTTGAAGTAATTATGTAATTAGAATCCACAAAGAGTGGGGCCAGATAAGGTGTAATTAAAGAGGAAAGCCTAATTTTGGAAGAATGATAAGAGGTCATTTGACGCAGTCTGGGCCCAAATCCAATCTTGGAAGAACAGTAAGAGGTCATTTGGATGTAGGGAGCTTGAGGCCACCCAGGAGCCCAGACCGGCCTCGGCATGGGCAGATTCTGTTTCAGTTCACTGTGAAGGCCAGTCATTGAGCATCTTCTCGGTAGAGGGGAGCGTGGGAGGCCCAGCTGTGAGTAAGAAACAAACGCCTGGGATCTTGGGAGGACGTGGAGGGATGTGGACTTGAAGACAGCCAGGAGGTTCCAAGGTGGAGAGAAGAAGACTCAGGGGTGAGGAAGGGTTAACAGAGCAGGTGGCACTGAACCTGTGCCTTGAAAGGTAAGGGGTTTCAAGGGCAAGGACAAGAGCTCTCTGGGCACACGGGAGGTGCTCCGATGATCTTGGTGGAATAAATGCACCAAGGGCAGAAGTCAGAGGTGGAAGGGCATGGCCGTGATGGTAGGTGGTCATTTTGCGGAGGCGACTGTGTGCTGAGGAATCAGATCACCGTGGAGGTCCAGGGAGACTTCCTTGTGGAGGGGCACTCGGGCAGAGCCTTGAGGGACAACAGCAGCAGGGAAAGGGGTGAAGGGATCTTTCCGAGAGGGCGAGTCACGCGGGCACCCAGAGAGGACAAGAGAGGAGGCCATGCTGGTGGGTAGTGGGCACAGGGCAGCAGGTGACACCAGCTTGACTGGAGTGGGTGACGTTGGTTTCTGAGACTCAGGAGTATTGGGCAGGATCCACCAGTGGCAGCTTGTTGGTCAGGTGAGTGGCCTGAAAAAGGCAAGAGGAAGTTTGCCCTTAGGGGAAGAGGGGTCTGGGCCTGGTGGGTGGGACAGGTTCTGGGGAGCTCAGCCTTAGCTGCACTAGGGGCCAAGGTGTGGAGTCCAGGCAGTGGGCTTGGGAGGGTGGGGCTATCCATCATCCCTGTCACTGAAGGGTCATTGGTCTTGGTAATGAGAGGATGAGAGAAAAGGGCAGGGAGGAGGTGGAGATGATGCCTGGGAGGATGGAGATCTCTGAAATGAGGAGGGGTACCAGCTAGGGGGAGGAGGGCCTGGTGTGTTGAGCATCCTGGTGCCTTGTTAAAAAGCTCCAGTTCTGCCTGTGAACCAGCAGAGAGACGTTGGCCAATTCCTCTTCTTCTCAAGCTCCGTTTCGTTGTCAGTAGGAGTCTCTGCCTTTATGGTTCAAGCTCATCTAGAAGGAGTTGGGGGGGCATCCTGACAGCCCCGGGGCTCTGGCCAGAGGAAGGGTCTGGCTGGAGACTTGAGAGATCACCCCATGGAGGTGAGAGAAGAAGTCGGATGGTCTTATTCCCTGTCCTGGAGTGAGTAGGAGCCTGGGGAGAGGGGCTCTGGCTGAGGAGGTTGGATGAGGAGTTGGGGGAAAGAGGGCTGTGGCCGCCCAGCGTGGTTTGGAGACTCTTTGACGAGGGGGTGTGTGACCTCTGAGCTTACACAGATGTTGAGGTAAGGGCACCATCCTGGGGTGGAGCAGGGAAGGGATTAATTGTCCCAAATTTGTAGAAAGGGGATGCTCAGGGTAGGGAAGTGGTGGTTAATGAAACTACAAGGCCAGTCTTTGGGAATCCTAAGTCCTTGGACCTGTGAGACAGAGTGCAGAGCAGGCGTCCGGGCAGAGGAGAACTTGGACAGAGCCATGAGGGATGAATAGTGAATGAAAAAGGAGGGAAGGAAGGACTTTCCAGGGAGGACTGACATGGAGTCGGAGTGCAAAATTCACAGCTGAGATTCTGTCAAGGAAGGCGCAGGTTTTGTGAACAGCTAGTGTGGGTTATACCTGGTGCTCTCATGATCTCATCTCATAACCTCTACACCATGTCTGCCTCTCTTAGTATCCCAGGTTACACACAAGGCGGCAGGAGCAGAGGGGAGGGCTCATCCGCCCCAAGTCTTGGTGGCCAGGTGGGATTTTGTTGTATTGGGATTTCTGGCTCCACTGCGACAATCACCCATGCCACTATATTCTGCCGGCTCTCTGGGGAATGTAGGGCAATGGAATGATTTGTCTTCATGACCCTATTCTCAAATTCACCTGCCTAAACGTGGCTCCAGCTGGCAGTCTTCCAGCACCATGTGGGATGTTAGCAGCGACAGGAGGCCCTTAGATGGCTCATCAGGGTCCAGAACCCTCACCTACAGGTGAGCAAACTGAGGCCCAGATAGGAGAAAGGGTGTGTCAAGGTCAGGGGCAGAATGGGGATGAAGCATCTGGAGACTCGAGTCTTTGTAGCTGTTTAAAGGCTCCCTGGGCTCCTGTGTAAAAGTTTGTTTTTAGACAACAATGGAAACCTTTGTCTGGAGAGTTGGTCGGGCAGGGTTGAATATGAAAGGGTGTGTGTGTGTGTGTGTGTGTGTGTGTGTGTGTGTGTGTGTGTGTGTGTATGTGTCTTTCCTTCACTTTAACCTCAGATGCCTTTGAACCAGCAGGGAGGATTCTTTAAGACCAAAGGTTAAGACCAAAGGCATTTAACAGGTGGGGAGGGCATAGGAAGGAGGGGGAAGATCAGAAGTCACAGAAATGAAGACTAAACTCTAGGCTTGGCTAAAAAGGAATTTTCCAAGCCTGTAAATAATCACGACCATTTAATGAACACTCATGGTGCCCGGCAGTCTTTACATGTCATTTTGTGTCACTGCCGTGGCCTTCGCATGAGGTAGGTGCTGCTTTATTGCCCCCATTTGGCAGATGAAGGAACTGAGGCTCCAAGAGTCTTAAGTTACCTATCTCAAGTCACAGAATTAGAAAGATGTAGAGCCAGGACTCTAACCTCCTGGATCCAAAGCTTTTCCTTTAACCAACCCCTGAGGTGTGATGTGAGTTCCAGGTGCCTGAGCCTTTGGGGACATAGGAGATAGCACATGTAGGGAGGTCATCTTTCAGCTGTGGTTCTCATGGGGATGGGGAGGGGGCATGGGGACTTTACCCCCAGGGGGCATTTGGCAATGTCTGGAGTTACTTTGGGTTGGCACAGATGCTACTGGCATGTAATGGCAGTAGTTATCCCGTGCAGACTGTCAATACTGTGGGCTTAAGAAACCCTGCCCTTTGGGGACCTGATTGTGTTTTTACCATTCAGGGCGCAGGGCTGTTGGAAGGACCCATCTGAAGAACTCGAATTCTTCCTTTAGCTCCAGAGACTTATGCTGGACCTTAGTGGATATTGGCAGCCTGGGGTCCCCACGGACTGAGCCCCGAGGGGCCAGGGAGGTGGTAGGGGTGGGTGGAGGCCTGGAAGAAAAATTCCAGCAAGGCATGACCAGCCAGGGTGGCCCAGGCCTGCACCTGAGCTGCTGTGGGTGAGAGGTGGGTGGAGTCCACTCCGGGTCGTAGGGAGTTGATCGGAAGTAACTGAACTGAGAACTCAGACCCAGCAAATCGCGCTTTTTTTTTCTTCGTTAAATGCCTGGGCAGCGAGACCTCATCTCTACAGTAAATCAAAAAACCAACCAGGCGTAGTAGCGCATGCCTGTAATTCCGGCTACTCAGAAGGCTGAGGAGGGAGGATCGCCGGAGCCCAGTGGGTCAAGGCTGCGGTGGCCGGGAGCGGCCACTGCACTCCAGTCTGGGCGACAGAGTGAGACTCCAACTCAAAAAAAAAAAAAATCATTAAATTATTGCTATGGCTACTCACCATCAGAAATGTCTGAGGAAGGGATCACGTGTTTTAGAGACGCATGTGTTACCTGCCAGACTCCCCTGTTCCTAGTTACTATTTAATCCAACTTGAGCCAGCCCCATCCACTTGGAGGGGAGCTGCTAAAATATCTGGGAGCCCCAGGACCCTTGACTTTTGCCAGAGCCTCCTGTGGCAGCTGGTCAGTCAGGGCAGCCTCTCTCCTGAGAGGTGGTCTTGAGGAAGGTGCCCACCGCCTCGTCCCAGTTGCTGTTGCTTCCTGTTTCCTCTTCCAGGTCAGACACGGAAACAGTGTGCTCTGTGGCCTTGTCTCAGACAGTGACCTCCCACATCTGACTTCTGCCTCTGCAGCAGGCCCTGCCT
Organism: Carlito syrichta; assembly: GCF_000164805.1. Taxonomy (NCBI): domain Eukaryota; kingdom Metazoa; phylum Chordata; class Mammalia; order Primates; family Tarsiidae; genus Carlito; species Carlito syrichta. The sequence goes on along the minus strand of NW_007248653.1, from coordinate 291,174 downwards.
TTGTGACACTGGTTGCCAGCTGGCCCTGCTGTGCCACGCTTCTTCTCCACCCACAGACGCATGCCCGTGGCTGAGCCTTTGCCCTGACGGCTGCTTCCTTGCCATCTTCTGAGACCCACCTGAGGCCTCCTTCGCGAAGCTCCTTGGCCACTCCAGCTGACATTGTCCCCTTCCTCCTCTAGACACCCTGTGCTCCAGTCACCCTTTTGGTTGTTTATCCAGCCATTAAATTCTGAGTCTTTCCTGTGTTGCCTTCCGACCTCTCCTGTGGCTCAGTCACTAACTAGCTGCGTGACCTTGGGTGAGTCCCCTAACCTCCAATGAAGCCGCATGGCCTCAAGGTCAAATGAGAATCCCAGCTATGGGTCCTGGGGTACTTCTCTAAGGTCAGTGGAAACCTAGGTTCCCCCTTGATCCCCTAGAGTCATGGAGAATCCAGAATTAGTTGTTAGAAAACTCTCTTCAGACTAAATAAGTAAGCTGCTTTAATATTAATTCTTGGCTGGGTGCAGTGGCTCACTCTTATAATGCCAGCACCTTGGGAGGCTAAGGTGAGAGGATCGCTTGAGCCCAGGAGTTCAAGACCAGCCTAGGTCACGTAGTGAGACGTCATCTCTACAGAAAATCAGAAATTTAGCCAGGCATGGTGGCATGCTTCTAGTCTCAACTGCTTGGGAGACAGGAGGATCGCTTGATCCCAGAAGTTCAAGGCTACAGTGAGCCATGATCATGCTACTACACTCCAGCCTAGGCAACAGAGTTAGACCTTGACTCAAAAAAAACAAAACAACAACAACAAAATTCCGTTAAGTCGGTGGGTACCATTCACTACTGCATTCGTTTGACAAATGCATGGGGAATAGACGAAAATAACTGCCTCCTCTCACAGAACTTTACTTTGTGTTTTGGGGGCAGGGGTTGTTCGCACGACTGTGATAACTGGCCCCAAGGATGGACACAGGGTGGTGTGCTGGAGAGACTCTCCTATTCGAATTTTGGAAAGACATACCCGCCCCTGCAAGGCCACAAGTTCCTTGAGGGAAAAACCCAAGAAATCCATCTTCCACTGAACCTACCACTCATCCTTGGATATAGCAGACACTCAACAAATATTTGCTGAGTGAAGAGGTTTTTTTTTTTTTTTTAGAGTCAGGATCTTGTACTGTCACCTAAGCTGGAGTGCGTGGCACAATCCTGGCTCACTGTTAGCCTTGAACTCCTGGGCTCAAGCGATCCTCCTGTCTCTGCCTTCCAAGTAGTTGGGACTACAGGTGTATGCCACCATGCCTGGCTAAATTTCTGAGTTTTTGTAGAGATGATATCTCACTATGTGACCTAGTGAATTCTGTGCAGGAGGTAAGTTTGTATTGGTGCTGCAAACTTCAAGGCCACGTGGGTCCCTGAAGGTTTCATGATGGGGTGTGGCCCAGCTGGCTCAGAAGGGTCGTTGCCCACTGTGCTTGGCAGAGCCTGGAGGCAGATGAGCCATCCTTGAGTCCAGGCAATTCAGGCCTCAGCCAGAGGAGCTATCATGACTTCTGAGAGGAGATTGTTAGGAGAGACTGAAGGCCCAGGTGACACCCCACGTGGTCTCCAAAAAGGCTCTAGCGTGGCCCTTCCCAAGATAGACCCGTTCTAAAGTGCAGGCATCCTGGGCAGGCATTTTTCTAACTTGAGGTTATGATGGATCAGAAAAGAATATCTACATTGTGTCCATTTCCTGAGCAATTAAAAGTCAGAGAGGCTTCTGCCCAGCCTCCCAAACAGCCTGGTGCAACCCGTTGGCATTCACTCTCCTAAACCCCGGCATTGTTCCTTGGAATTCAAAATAGGTTATGAATGTGCTTGATGTCAGGAAAGATAAATCTGTGAGGAGGGCTGTAGTCAATACATTTCCTTTTTAAGTAGAAACAATATAAAGAGCTTAATTCAGTCCCGAATCAATCTCACTTTGTTGCCATGATTGTAGAAAACCTGAACTGCTTTATGTCTGTCTCACACTGTTTATATTCCTGCAATGATCCCCGTCTGAGCTGGCCCTGTGGAGCCTTTTTAGGCCATGCACGGCTCTCGCCTCTCAGGGCTGTTTGCCTGTGCACTCCAGAGGGGTTGTGTGGTAAGTGGTGATTTCATTTAATAGCTAGGGGTTCTCTTTAGGGTGGCTATTTAGTGGTATCCCCAAATAAGCTTCCTTGTCCAAGAGAGCTGGAAGGTGAAATTCTTTTGCCTTTTCCTTCCCATTAGAAGGTCATTGCATTTTAATTAATTAATTATTATTTTTTTTTTTTTTTGAGTCGGAGTCTCACTCTGTCACCCAGACTGGAGTGCAGTGGCCACTCCCGGCCACCACAGCCTCGACCTG
>NW_007248653.1:278133-288715 GCF_000164805.1 Carlito syrichta | reverse complement strand
GGCTCAGGCAATCCACTCACCTCAGCCTCCCAAAGGCGCGGTATTACAGGCTGAGCCACCTAGCCCGGCTGTTATTGCATTTTTAAATAGTTGACACTTACACATGGTTTGGAAATCAAGACACTAAAAATGTATACATTGAAAATTTTCCTTCTCAGCCAGGTGTGGTGGCTCATGCCTATAATCTCAGCATTTTGGGAAGCCAAGACGAGGTGGACCGCTTGAGCCCAACCTGGGCAACATGATGAAATCGTGTGTCTACAAAAAAATAAAAAAATTAGACAGGTGTGGTGGTACGCACTTTGTAGTTCAACCTACTTGGGAGACTGAGGCGGGAGGATTACCTGAGTCTAGGAGATCGAGGTAGCAGTGAATCAGGATTGTGCCACTGTCCTCCAGACTGGGTGACAGAGAGAGAGCCTGATATAAAAAACAAAAAAAAAAAGAAAGTTTTCATTCTGGCCCCTGCTGTGTCCACTCCATTCCCTCCCTCCCTCCCCCACCCCCATTAGTTGGGTTGAACATACAGTCCATTTTACCCAGGACAGCTCCAACTTACGTTCTTTCTTCCAGTGAGTGGTTCAATAATGGTCTCTTGCTCTCACAACTGTCCCAGATTAGATGGTGCATTCTGTATTATCTGAAAGATAGGCAGTCACTCTTATTAGTTTCTTGTGTATCCCTCCAAGATTTCTGCTTGTGGATGCATACGGGAATAGTGATAGGAAGGGCCGTTTGTGTGTGTAACATACGTGGCTTTTGCCACTTAGCAATGTAACCTGGAAAACTCCATTATCGGTACAAGTGGAGTGTCCCCGTTATTCTGCTCAGCTGGAGAGTGGTGTTGTAGAAACTGGTAGGCAGTTGCCTTTCCCTTGGTTTATCAGTTTAATTGCTGTTTAGGGATTGCTTCTGTTTATTTAGAGAGAAGTGAAGGGCTGTAGAAAATGAAACCAGCTTCCTTTACTTAGCTGAGAAATAAACTCATCCAGGAAGCATCTATAAAGCACCAGCTTCTGCCTAATATGGTACTAGGTATTCTGGATGGAATGGGCTCTCCCTCCATCTCCACTTGACTAAATCCGCCAGGGTCCAGCTCAGATGCCTCAGCCCTCATGAAGCCTTTCCTGATTTGCTGACCAGAATCCATTGGCATCTCCAGCCATCCACGCAGGCATCCATCTCTGCATCCATCCATCCCTCCATCCATCCATCCATCCCTCCATCCCTCCATCCCTCCATCCATCCATCCATCCATCCATCCATCCATCCATTTCATCAGCCAGGGCTCACTGAGCTCCTCCTTGTGCTGGGACTCAGGCTAACTACGTAAGGATGGACACCACGATGAGCCCCCTGCTGTAGGAGACCCAGAGACAGGTGAGTAGATAGGCAAATGCAGGGTGGCTCGGCAGCCGTGATGACTGTCGTCTGCCGGGGTGTGGAGCGCAGAGCAGGGAGCCTGGCCACTGTGGAGCTCGGAAGGGTTGAGAGGCCTTCTGAAGAAGACTGTTTCCCTAATGGGACTTGCTTTTCTCTGTCTACTCTATGTATTTGCCTAATCCCCACCATTTGCCTAAGCTCCTTTCTGTTCTAGCTCGGTTCTGGCCCCGTCCTCTCCGTCCTCTGTCACCGCCACCCCTGGTGTCATGTGTTCTTCATTTAGTAGTCACTCAAAGCCTTATTGAAGGGGGGGGGCCAAAATTAATTAAATTAAATAAACGAGTCTGAGGGATCTTGACATCAAAAAGAGCAGGTGCAGTGTTCTTTTCTGTCGTTGGTCTTCATGGTTGATGTAGACAACCAGTGTCCTGCAAGTGCCCCTCTAAATTAGTGCCTATACCCGCTTCCAGTCACCTTTTATCCCTGCCACGCAGTCTCTGTCTCCTCACCATCCCTGAGTTCTGCTGTGGTAGGGGACTCTGATGACCGACAAGTGCTGAAATTACTCAGACCCCACGCCCTCTCTGGTCTTGATTTCCCCCTGGGAATGAGGGCCATGGTCGGGACCACTGAGGATCCTCGCGCCTTTGACATTTCCAAAACAATGATTTCTAGACAGCCTTGTCTTTTATCTTCTAATAAATCCAGCTTCCTTTGCTGTTTCCTGGTGCCACAGGGGGTGATCATTCCAGGATAAGAAATAGCCCGGCTAGGAAAATGACCTTTTAATGAAGTTGAGAGTGCCACTGGGAGCGCGCGCGGGTGGCCAGCAGTGTGGCCGTGAGCCTCTTTTCTGCGTGCGTGGTCCGCGCTGACAGCGTCCAGGGAATGATTCCAGCTGTGCAGCTGCAGAGACAGCACAGTGTTGGGTTGTCCTGGAAGAGGGTTTTGGCCAAACGTTAGCAGATGGTTTCCTAACACTGCACAGAAGCAGCCTTTTTGAAGAAGAGGTGAGATTTGTTTGACAGCTCACACCGCCCTCTCTGTTGCCCTGTCTGTTCGTTGTGCAGTCGTGTTACACAGGAAGTAGGGAAGCAGGATGATGTTTCTCTGGTCAGTTTATTTGAGTGTTGCTTACTGTTGAGAGTGTGTCTGGCACTGCATTGGGCATCTCTGTATTCCATTCATTCAATCAGTGGTTCTTTTTGTTTGTTTTTGAGTTGGAGTCTCACTCTGTCACCTGGACTGGAGTGCAGTGACACAATCACAGCTCACTGCAGCCTTGACCTCCAGTGCTCAAGCGATCCTTATGCCTCAACCTCCTGGATATGCCTCAGCCTCCTGAGTAGCTGGGACTACAGGTATGCACCGACACACATGGCTAATTTTTTTTTTTACTTTATGTAGAGTCAGGGTTCTGATTTGTTGCCTAGACTGGTCTTGAACTCCTGGGCTCAAGCAATCCTCCTGCCTTGGCCCTCCCAAAGTGCTGGGATTACAGGCATGAGCCATGTGCCCAGCCAAATCAGTGGTTCTTAAACTTGGGGGAACATAAGAATCCCCTGGGGTGCTTGTTAAAGATGCATATGACTCTCTGGTGGGACCCCAAAATCTGTTATTTTTAAACATATTCCCTAGGCTATGTAGGTTATATCTAGACGTTTCCAGTTGCAAGTAACAAACTCCAAGTCAGATTGGCTGTGTTCTGTGGTAGACAGGCCTGTGCAAACCTACCCTCAAAGTCCAAGGAAGCTGAGAGGCTGAAGAAAGTGGCTAACATATCTAGTTTCTCAGAAAGACACATTTAATAGGGACTTAGGAACAGAAACCATGTCTGTGGCTCAGACGATGGCGAGACAAGATGGTGGATTCCCATACCATTACCCCCAGTCCTAAGGTTTCAATACCACAGGAAAAGGGTATATACGTGATTCAGAAGGGATGCGTAAGACAATTGAAGTACAATAACGTCAAGGTTGTTTTGACCTAAGGGACGGATTTATGATAAGCACATGTTCTTATGCAAGGAACAATAAACTGGAAATGTTAGAGGCCTTCCTGGAACGGGGTTCGTCAGAAGTCAACATGGCAGGCTAGCATACAAGATGGAGTTGCTTTAGCCTCTACGGGCTAACAACAGGGAAATGAATTATCTGTCAAACAGGAGTGGTTTCATATGAACTGCAGCGTGAATCGTGTCCCATGGAGCTGTGCACTGGGGGTTCTCAATCTAGATGTGGCAAGGGCTTTGAGATTGATGGTTTCAGTGGCTCAGTGATGTCAAACAGGCCCCAGGCTCATCCCTTCTCTGCAGTCCTTGGTGGTAGCTTCCTTTGCAGGCCAAGAATAAGACGGCTGCAGATAGACTAAATTTCCAAGCATCTCAGTCGGACACAACATCTGTTGATGCTTGTGCTCTTTCTCAGGAGTTGGGAAGCTTCCGGACGCAGCCCCAGCCACTCTTCCCATCATCCCTTCTTGGCTAGAGTTGGTCATGTCACATGTCTTTCCTGAGCCAATCACTGTTGACTGGAAGGGGATCTCATTTCCCGAGCCATCTGAAGGTGGGATGGGTACCCAAACAGAATGGGGGCTCTGTCAGGAAGGCAGAAGCAGGAGCCAGAGGGTGGGAAGGCTCCCACCAGGGCCTGAGTTGCAGGTGGTGTATAGACCCCACTCAGAGAAGCACTGGCTTACGCCATCCTGGACAGTTGGGGCTGCTGGTAAGGTTATCTCTGTTGTGCAGCGGAGGAAACGTGGCTGTGAGGTTTAGTGACTTGTCTTAGATAACACGCCCTAGGTTGTGGGGGTTGGGTGTGAGGGAACTGGGATGTTTGAGAGGCCGTTTTAGCACCAGGAGCATAGCCATGCTCTTTTACCTTCCTAAGCCATCAAAGCAGCCCCCTTCACTTCTGATTTCTCCTCCATGACTGCAATTATTCATGGCATGAGGCCTTCCTGGGTATTTCCTGTGGGACAAAATCTCAGGGCATGGGGGAAAAAAAATGATATTGTGTTTCCCCCACCTCCAAGTTGGTGGTGCCTGGCAGCCGTTGAAATGATCATCTTAGCTCCTGTTTTTTGGCGGGGGGAGTCACCGATGTCAGCCCCTGTGCTAGGCATAGTGCATACATTCCCATAAATCCCTGCAGCAACCTTTTAAGTCAGGTTTTATTATCTGGATTTTACAGATGGGGAAACTGAGGCTCAGGAAGGTGAAGTCGGCAGGTCACACAGCTGGTTGGTGGTGGAGCCAGGATGGCAGACTGCCTGCCTCAGAGTCGACGTTGCTTCTCCACACCGCACTCTGGCTTATCAGCTGCAGCCAGCCTTGTTATGCCCCTGAAGGGAGCTTCTCAGGGAAAGAGGTTTTAGTGTCCAAAGTGTTCCGAATAAGCCAAATGTGTCCTAGGGGAATCATTCTCAGGGCATTAGGAAAAAAAAAAATACCCTGAGCATAATAAACACAAGAAAGAATCAGGAAATCTGGTTTGTTATATAGCAGCTAAAACATGAGCAGGAAAAACTCTCCAACAGCTTAAAGGGCTGTTGGCTTGGAACATGGATAGGCCCTGATTGAGAGGGAGAAAAATCCACACTGGGTGCCTGAGACGACTGAGAAATGTGGTCAGTGATGAGGAGTGCTCAGCAGAGAGTCTGCTTACTGCCCCGGGAGCTTCAATCTGGTGTTTTCCAGCTGTGTGGCCTTGGGCAAGGAGTGTAGCCTTCCAGGGCAGTTTCTGCATGTGTGTAGCGGGTCTCTGGCTGGCAGCTGGGTGGGCAGAGGGAGCAGACAGAGAGGGAAAGGGTGGAGCCAGCCTTGCCAGCGGCACAGGGTTTTGCAAAGGCAACGTAGTCCAGGTGTCAGCCACACACGTGGCACCTCTGAGTTGGAAGCTTGGCGCAACTGTGCCTGGCTGCGAGCTGCCTCTATGAAGCATGGGGGTACCGCAGAGCTGGCTGAGGGTGCATGCCTGGCTCTTGCCTCTCAAAGAGAAGTCATCCTAGCCTGAAAAGTCCCTCTCTGACTCTGGACAGCTGGAGTCCCTCTTGGTGTGTTGCCTGGCCTATGCCTCGGAGAGTGTTGTGGGGACCGCCGCCTTCACAGATGCCCGGGGGGGGGGGGTGACGAGGACCAGGTGGGCAGAGATAACTGCCCCCTTCTCAGTATTGAAGGTACAAACTGTGGCCGCTGTGGGAGGGCCCAGGGCTCGAGATGCTCTTAGTAAGATGGGAGGAAGGATGTGTGTTGAGTTTGGACCACAGGTGCGTGTGGAGGGGCATGTGGGGCATTGACAGGCGAGACCCTTTCGAAGTGCAGCCAGCACAACTCTGATCATTGTGGCTTTGGAGAGAAGGTGACTTGACTTTTCAAATAAGAGCAGAGTTTGGAATCATAGGTATTTTTTTTCCTCCCAGCAAAGTATATCTGCAACTCTGTAGGGTTCTGAGTCTATAGTGAGGTATTACAGATTGATTTTTCCCTTCCATTCTTCCCACTTCTCTTCCCTTGTTGAATGTCTTCTACACATTTGTTGAGCAACTTCTGCATGACAAGCGAGTAAGCTGGTTGCAGAGGTTTCCAAGACAGAGATCCTTGCCCTCGAGGGGTGGGCTGGTCTAAACAAGATGATTACAAAGCTGTGTGCTAAGTACTGACAAGTACACGGGGTACACGCAGCATAGCGTCCCCTGGGAGAGGAGGGTGGGAACAACTGGTTGTGTCTGGTGGGAGGAGGTGACACCTGAGCTGGGGCTAGGATGGGAGGGAGACGCAGCAGGGGACCAGCCTCTCTTGAAAGGCATTCTGTGCAGAGGTTGGTAACAGCATTCATTCTTGCAAGAAAAATTTTGTGAAGATGGAAAGGAGAGATGGACGGGTCCAGTCCCCACCCTGTAGGTGTTCACAGTCAGAGGGGCATCGGAAACGGTGCAGGCGACGGTGTGATTGGGGCGTGGACAAGGTTCTGTGGCTGCCTAGTCCAGCTGTTGATCTTTGCTTACCTGTCTTCCGCCTAGAGGATGCCTCTGCAGATTCTCCCATCTGTGAGAGGTGGTTTAAGGACCTAGCTTGCTCTCTGCTGCCCCAGGGTTGACCATGCCCTTCGACGACTCGGGCTATACTGTGAGGCATCTGTTCTGACTTCCAGGTTCTGCTCTGGGAGCCAGCATTGGACAGAGGAAGTTGTACTTGGGCAGGTCACCTCACCTCTTTGGGCTTCATTATTCTCACTTATAAAAAACAGCCTAAGCCGGGCTCGGTGGCTCAGCCTGTAATCCCGCTCCTTTGGGAGGCTGAGGCGAGTGGATTGCCTGAGCCCGTGGGTTCGAGACCTGCCTGGGCAGCGAGACCTCATCTCTACAATAAATCAAAAAAAATCAGCCGGGCGTGGTAGTACATGCCTGTAATTCCGGCTACTTGGAAGGCTGAGGCGGAAGGATCACCGGAGCCCAGCAGGTCGAGGTTGCAGTGGCCGGGAGCGGCCACTGCACTCTAGTCTGGGCGACAGAGTGAGACTCCAACTCAAAAAACCCAAAAAACAAAAAAAACAAAACAGCCTATTGGGACAGGCCAGTGTTTCTCAGAATGGCCTGGGTGCTTGTTGAAATACGGAGTCCTCTCTGTTCCTGCAGTCAGCCTCTGTAGGGGCTGGGCCTGGGATCCCACATTTAATAGGCACTCCAGGTGATTCCTAAACATCTTAGAATCAGGGGATAAGATTTCAACCCCTAAGTCTCTCCTCTCTAATCTCCCTAGCTGTATGTCCACAGGAACTGGAAGAATAAAAATGTCAGCTTTCTTGATGTTTTATCCTTGCAATGATGCCTTCAGCCAATTAGTGTAGGCGTTCTGAATCTTGACAGCAAGTGCTTATGAGCTGTTCCAGGGACTGGTTTTGATATTCCTTAAGGAAGAAAAACCTTGTTAACTGGCACCCGAATGTGGCTGTCAGAATCTGCTTAAGAGCTGCGTCGTTGCAACAAACACCCGTCTGTCTCAGCTTTTCATCTCTGGTGTTAGAGTGTTTGACTGGCTTCCCTCTTCTGAGTCATTCTCTCTTGACCTGCATTTGGAAGAGGTCGTCTGCATTGTCTAACCGGAGCCAAAGGGTTGGCTTCTCTTTGACTAATGGAATCTCTGCTTTGGTCACACCTGGTCATCTTTGCAGGGTCCTCCAGAGCGGTTCTCAGGGTTTTAATAGCCACTGCATATGTTCTCATTTTTCGGTAGTGTGTCTGGAAACACATTTTTTTTTTTTGAGTCAGAGTCTCTGTTGTCCAGGCTGGGGTGCAGTGGCACAGTCGTTGTTCTCTGCAGCCTCCACCACCTAGGCCCAGGGCATCCTTCTGCCTCAGCCTTCTGAGTAGCTGGGACTACAGGCATGCACCATCATGCCCTGTTATGTTTTTGATTGTTTTGTAGAGTTGAGGTCTTGCTATGCTGCCTAGCTGTTCTCAAACTCCTGGGCTCAAGCAATCCTCTTGCCTTGGCCTCTCAAAGTGTTAGGATTACGGGCGTGAGCCACTGCGCCTGACCAGAAACATACTTTTTAATATGCTACAAAGTGAAGACATACAGGCCGGGTGGGGTGGATAATGCCTGTAATTCCAGCTCTTTGGGAGACCAAGGTGGGTGAATTGCTTAAGCCCAGTAATTCGAGATCAGCCTGAACAACATAGCAAGACCTCATCTCTACAAATAATAAAAATAAAAACAAAACAAAACAAAAAACAAAACAAAGTACACGCAGATCTCTAGGCTTTATATGGTTGTATGGAAGTCTTCCACAGAATAGACCCTAAGACTGACTCACTGTGTTGGTGATATATAGAAACTATTGTCCAAGAACCACCCACAGGCTGACCCCTTCGTATCATTCAGGTGTGAGTGAAATGGTACTTAGGCGAGGGCTGGGCCAGGCACAGCACTGGATTCTGGTCTGTCATGAAGACAAAGACTTTGACACCTGGCATCCCAGATCTTAAAAATTAAGAATCTTGCCGGGTGCAGGGGTGAACCTGTAACCTCAGCACTTGGGGAGGCTGTGGTAGGAGATTACTTGAGCCCCCGAGTTCGAGACCAGCCTGGGCAACCCAGTAAGATTCCTGTCTCTATAAAAAATAAAAAAATAAAAAATAAGAACTTTCCTCTGGATCTTGGTTCACTCCTGGGTCTGTTATTCTGTGTTATGGTTTTCCTTGTCCAAGGCAATCTATATATACTCATAATTCTACTCAGCTAAATTCTAATGGACAATACCCAAGTGGGGGAATCTACAGCTGTCTTTAAACAATGATGGTGGTAGGTGTAGGTTTGCACCCACAAGGCAGAGCCGGTGTGAGTCTTCCTTGCATCTCCCGAGGGTCCTGCACGGTTCTCTGCCCACAGTGGATGCCCAGAAAGTGGCTGCTGGAAGAGCAAATTTCTAAAAATATGATGGACCAGGAAATAACTGGAGAAGGCATGGAATTCAGAGGGTGGATCAGTGTGGTTTTGAATTTGCCCTTGGTGCTCCCTCAAGTTTAACTTTCACGGAAATATCAATTAGATGCAGGATTGGTTGCAGTGCAGGAGGGCAGAGAGGGGAAGAGACAAATGCTATATGCATTTTAAGTGCTTGGGTACATCTGTTGGTTATTTATTTTTTGCCAGTCACTTCGTTAGACAATCCCCAAGAGATTGATCGACAAACCCTTTCATTTTGTGTCCTCGGAAATTGAGGCTCAGAAATGCAATAATCAGTGTGAGTTAATGTAGTGAAGCTATTGATTGGCAGGTGAGTTGACCAATAGTGGAGGATTTATAGAGCCTGTCCTCTCTACTGGGACACACATAATTACATTTGCTTTGCGAAAGATGTTAACGGGATGGAGGTCAACTATACACTGTCTTGGAGTGTCGGGTTGCTTTGTGGTGTTTCTGTCTTATGGCTATTTGGCCTCTCCCTGTCTCTCTCCAAGGACAGGGTGTTTATTACTCATTGAGGCAGTTCATTTTATTTTGGAATGATTCTAATTGTTAAGATTCTTTTTTTTGTTTGTTTTTGAGTTGGAGTCTCACTTCATCACCCAGGCTGGAGTGCAGTGGCACACTCACAGCCACCCCAGCATCAACCTACTGGGCTCTGGAGATCCTTCTGCCTCAGTCTTCCAAGTAGTCGGAACTATAGGTGCATGCTACCATGCTCAGCTAAGTTTTATTTATTTATTTGTAGAGATGAGGTCTCGCCAAGTTGCCCGGGCTGGTCTCGAACCTGCGGGCTCAGGCAATCCACTCGCCTCGACCTCCCAAAATGCTGGGATGACAGGCTGAGCCACTGAGCCCAGCCTGTTAAGATTCTTTAATATGAACTAAACTCAACTTGCCTTACAATTTTCTCCTTAAGTACACAGGTCTCACTATTTTTACACACTATAGTTCATTCATCCATTCATTCAAGCGCATGTATTGAGCACCAACTGTGTTTCAGGTTCAGGAGGAAGAAGAGTAAATGAGACAGACAAGGTTCCCGCCCTCTTGGAATTTAGAGTCTGGTGGTAGTGTAGTGGAAAGAGGATTGAACTGTATGTCAGAAGACCTGAGTACGAGCCCAAGAAGTTTACACAAAAAAGAAAGAGAAAAGAAGAAACGAAGGTTTTGTAACACTTATAACTTGTTCAGACTTGTATAAGACACTTGAGTATCTGTTTTCACTTCACTTAACGGAGGGTATTATCCCATTGGACGGTCCAGAGCAGTGAAAGTTCACTGGGATAATGGACCTTGTAAAATGTTAATTGCTATATATTACCAAGAATAGTAGTACTTATTGTTTCTGGAGAGTAGTTGTTAAAGTGTGGGCCCTGGGCCCGTAGCTCGGGCATCACCTGGGAGCTTTTCAGAAATGCAAATGACCTAGCCCCACCCCAGACCTGCTCACTCAGAAACTCAGGGGTGGGACCCCCACTTCCGTTTTACAGGCACTCTAGGTGAATGTGATGCCTGCTGTAGCTGGAGATCTGCTGTGATTAGAGTCAGCCTTGAATGCACATTGGGTTCACCTGCCGGGGGCAGGGCTTTCCCCTGGACAGTTAGATCGGAATCTGGAGCGGGCCGTGCAGAGGCTGCCTTGGTGGTTTGCAGATGCAGCCAGGTCTGAGAATGCCGCTCTGGTGACATGGCCCAGCCTGGAGGGGAGGTGCAGGGCGCAGGGGTGCG
>NW_007248653.1:274505-278113 GCF_000164805.1 Carlito syrichta | reverse complement strand
GGGGCGGGGCCAGGGGGTGGGTCAGAGGGTTGAGAGACAAGGCATTACAAGCATTGGAGCTGCCTGGTTTGGTTTGAATCTGGGTTCTGCCCTATCCTGGCTCTGGGGTCTTTGGCAAGAGGACTCCAGCCTCAGTTTCCTTATCTACATAATGAGGATAAAAATGCCCATCCGTCAGGGTTGTGGTGCCACTTGGTGGGATGAGGCCCCCAGGGGTGTGTCCGGCACAGGTTGAGTGAGCGAGGACTGACCTGATTGGTGGAGGCTGTGGGTGTACACTGAGCTTTGTTAGCTCTTCCTTCTGGACATAATTTCTATCCTTTTTTGGAAAACTCCGTTTTGTCCATTACTCTGTTTGAAAGGTGGTATTTAATTTGACAGTATCTGTCAAAATGAAAAATGCACCCACTTTCTTCCGTAATTCCACTTCTTGGAATTTGTCCTACAGATATGCCTGCACACGTGAAAACAGATGTTATGTCCACCCTCACAGCACTGCAGTAACAGAAGGCCGGAATGACCTACGTGTCTATCGGTATAGCATCTCCATGTAGTCGAATACCGTGCAGCCACTAAAGAAATGGGTGACCTTTTCAGTCCTGGACAGGAACTCTGTGGGATATGTTTTTTACATGAAGAGAAGAAGCAGAGTGCGGAACTATATTTGATGTACTACCATTTGTGCAAGAAAGAGAGAGGACGTTTGTTTGTATATGAGTGCAGTATGTCTGGTGGGTAGAGAAGAAACAAGCCATATTGGTCACCTCTGAGTTGGGGTCTGAGTGACGAAAGCAGTAAGTGGAATAGGGACTTTCAGTATTAAACCATTGGGTGCCTGTTATGCCTTGTGATTGGAATTCAATAAAACAATACATACATTAAAAGTGTGGTGTCCTGAGCTGAATCCTCACTTGTGGACTGATCACGGCAATGTTTTACTGTTTTTCTGTGAACTGGACAGTGTCTTACTTTAAAGTTCACTGGAGAATGTACTCTTGGCACCGTGGGTTCCGATGGCCCTTGTGGTTGGGACGGCACCCCATTCTGTTTCACATGGATGGTTGCCTGGCAGGTCTTGTAGACTCCAGGACTCTTAGAGCCGCCCCCAGCCTGCACTTGCACAATCACCTTGGGTTTTGGCCCAGAATGCTAGCCATCGGGGTGACTTGCATCTTGATTCTGTCATCCATAGTCTTAGCTGTTCCCAGTTTTGTGACGTCTGAGGGTTTGCTAAGCCTGCCTCCCCCATGTCTGTCTTTAGTCAAGTCATCGTTGAAAAGACACTGGTCAGAGCATGACTAAGAATCGAACCCTGGGTCACACCACCAGAAATCCTTCTCTAGCTTGTCATCCAGCCACTAATGACGCCAGTGTATGCATGTACTCACCAGATGTTTATTGTGTGCCCCTTGTGTGCCAGGCACTGTACACAGGAATAAGACAGACTTCCTGCCTGAAGAGAGAGATTCAGCTAGCATGGAGGTTGGCAAACATTTTCTCTAAAGGTCTGGATGGCTGATGTTTTTAGCTTTTGCGGGCCATGCATCCCCTGTTGTGACAAGTCAGCTCTGCCATGGTGATACCAAAGTAGTCACAGACAACATGTAGACAAATGGCATGCCTGTTCCAATAAAACTTTCTTTCTTTCTTTTCTTTTTTCTGAGTCAGGATCTCACTCCATCATCTAGGCTGGAACGCAGTGGCACGGTCACGGCTCACCACAGCCTCGACCTCCTGGGCTCTGGTGAGCCTTCTGCCTCAGCCTCCTGAGTAGCTGCGACTACAGGCATGTGCTACCACACCCAGCTAAGTTTTTGGTTTTTTTTGTAGAGATGAGATCTCATTCTGTTGCCCAGGCTGGCCTTGAACTTCTGGGCTCTAGCAGTCCTCCCGTGTGCTGGGATTATAACCGTGAGCCACTGCCCCTGGTCAGACCTTTATAAAATTAGATGGCAGGCTGGGTTTGACCTGTGGGCTATTGTTTGCTGACCCCTGGTCCAGCAGGAAGACAGACACGTAGCTCAGTCAAGTTTAATAAGTGCTATGAGAGGGAATGCACAGAGTCCAGTGGTGGCCCAAAGTAGGAGTGATGCACAGCCAGTGGGATCGTTGTCACCTGGCTAAACAGACAGACAGCAGTGCCAGTGGCTTCACTGTTTCACTGACTTATCTACAGGTGAGTTATGGAGGTTTTTTAGATGACTGCCTGAATCCAGGCGCATTACATCGCTGGCATCTCACCTGATCTACCAACTTGGTAACCATGAAAGACAATCTGTTGATTTTGGCATGCCTTTGTCACTGTGGACCCACCATTGCCTTTCCCTAATGTTTACCTTTTTTTTTTTTTTAAATGTCCTCAAATCATTTGCTCCATAATTTTGCTGGGAATCATCACTGGTTTGTAGGTGTTAGGGCTTATGTATTTGTAGGTGTCAGGACTGTTCACTTTCCTACTTTAAAATCAGGACATTTCAGCTACTTAGGAGGCTGGAGCTCTTCAGCCCAGGAGTTCGAGGCTGCGGTGAGCCATGATTTTGCTGCTCACTGCACTCCAGTCTTGGTGACAGAGTACCTGACTCAAAATAAACAAATAAAATAAAATCAGGACGTTGGCCTATGTCTCATGCCCTTGGACTCCCTTGTGTGGTTCTGATGTCGAGTCAGGGTCTTACTCTGTCGCCTAGGCTGGAGTGCAGTGACATGTTCATGGCTCACTGCAGTCTCAACCTCCTGGACTCAGGTGGTCCTTCTGCTTCAACCTTCCAAGTAGCTGGGATTACAGGGGTGCACCTCCACACCTAATTTTTTGATTTATTGTGGAGACAAGGTCTCGCCATGTTGCCCAAGCTGGTCTCGAACTTGGGCTCAAGCAATCACCTCTCCTCAGTCTTCCAGAGTGTGGGGATTACAGGTGTGAGCCGTGGCGCCCAGCCCCCTTTGTGTGATTTTGAAGTTGATCGATCGCAGTTCTGAGAAACTTTTATGATCGGTTAAATATGCATGAAGGATATTATATGTTGTCGAAGGAAAAATGGGAACCACACAAAAAAATGGAAGGGTGGTGAAAACAAATCAGTCCTGGTGCTCCTGTGCCTGTGTGACCCTGTGCACGTTTTGGTATTGCTTCTGCCAACTGTGTGAAAAGTAATCAAAGCTTATGACCATACTGCTCTGGAAGGGCTGCGTTTTATAGGGAGAGCCTGATGTGTAATCTCCTTAATACAGTTTTTACCACGTGAGATTCAAGGATGTTTAGGAAATAGTGGAAGCAGCGAGAAGAAAAGGGTCCGCTTTACCTGGGCAAGGGGATGCTTGGGAAAGGTGACACAGAACAGGTGAGCTTTATAATCAAGTGGGACTAGTTGGGGGAACAGAACAGAATTGTGCATGCGCTGTGGTTCCAACTATGTGCCAAATGTGAATGACAAAATCTATGAGAAAAAGCCCCAGATAATACAGTATAGGAATGCTGGTGACTGTGGTTTTATTTTCTCTGGTTTTCCAAATAAGAAACTAGTGCCTTTTGTGATTTTTTTTTCTTTTTTCCTCCCTCCCTCTTCCTTCCTTCCTTCCTTCCTTCCTTCCTTCCTTCCTTCCTTCCTTCC
>NW_007248653.1:264396-274344 GCF_000164805.1 Carlito syrichta | reverse complement strand
CCCTCCCTCTCTCCTTTCTTCTAAAGCAGGGACTCTGTTGCCCAGGCTGGAGTGCAGTGGCATGGTCACAGCTCACCGCAGCCTTGACCTCCTGGGCTTAGGTAATCCTTCCACCTCAGCCTTCCAAGTAGCTGGGACTATAGGCCCGTGCCACCATGCCCAGCTAAATTTTTTATTTATTGTAGAGATGAGGTCTCACAGTGTTGCCCAGGCAGGTCGGCAGTTCCTGGCTTCAAGTGATCCTCCTGCCTTAGCCTCCCAAAGCGCTGGGATTACAGGTGTGAGCCATCATGCCTGGCCGAGTGCCACATCTTAGCTTGCTGTGTGACTGTGTCTTTGAGCTCAGTTTTCCTTCTTCATGAAACTGGAGTGGTAAAGTTGGCCTCACCGTTGTAAGAATTGATTTAGCAGATAATGTATGTTGGTGCCAGCCTCATGCCTGACCTACACACAGGCGCCCAGCACCTCGTGGCTATGGCTGTTATCACTGCTTGATTGTCAGTGCCAGCCTTGGAAGTCAGCTCCTGTGTGTCCTCGTTGTGGTCATGCAGGAAGAACTCTGTCCCTGACTCATAATCAATCCTTTGCACCCACATTTACATTCTGCCCATGATTCTGAGTGTTAACATGGAGTTGGTGGAGTCTGGCTGCTGGTAGGCTTTGTGGTCCAACAACATGAAATAGTGTTTGGTGAAATTTCTCTTCAGATATTGTTTTTCACAAAAGACTTTCTACAAGATTCCCTCAGGCTGGAGTTCATGAACTATTGGTTGCTGAGTATGAGGGAATTATGTTGACGAGGGCCGTGTCAAACTGGGAAACTTGCAGATGTTAAGAGGGACTCGAGAAACATGTGGATGAAATGGAAGGACAAAAGCAGACTAGTCAGCAGCAGGGGAAGGAAAGGAAGAAAAGAGGTGTCTCTGGGTTGGGCCTTGGGACCTGGCAAAGCTCCCTCACCCTCCTGTCTCTCTCTAACCCACAACCACTCTGGGCCCTGGCCCTGAACTTTACGGGACCTGGAAAACTTGTCTTCTTGAAGCGAGTGATGTCACTTCGTTCTTTTTCCAGGATACCCCATTGTCACTTTTCTACCACTTTGCGACCCTGCTGAATCCAGACTCTGTCTTGTTGGTGATGAGAAACAAGACAAAATTGGGAAGACTGCACCATCCCCTCTCGGTCGTCGGCCTTCTCCTCTCTTTCTTTCTCTTGCTTGTCCCTACTTTCCTGCCCCTGGAATAAGGGTCATCCAAAAAGGGATGTTAGCTCCGTTGTGACGCTAGTTTTGGTGACGGGGTGACTGTGCTCACTCTTGGAGGGGACTTCGCAATCAGGGAGGCCTGCCGGGCAGGAAGATGAGCTCAAAAGCCCTGAGAGAAAGTGATGAGAGAGTTAACCCATCTCCATGTGTCAGCCTCTTAGGATGGAAAAGGCATCTTTAAATCAGGCTGACGTATTCCTCGGTTACGCTGAGCACGGTGCTTCCTTTCTGCACCGCTCACCTCTGCCTGCCGTGAAATAGCGGCCTTATCTGAAGACCTGGTGTGACCTTTGGTCTTTTTTCTCCATTCTTAACCTGTCGTGGCTGTTTGGGGACAAACAGGGTCAGGCAAAGGGGGCTTCTTCGTGGTGCTGAGGTCTGGCACACAGTAGGTGTTTAATAAACACTCTTCTGTCTTGTTCTCTGGAGCAGAACCCATCTGTGGTGATTGCTTTGAATTCAGGGCACGGATGAAACTGGGACCATCTTTGTGTTGTATTGTTTTATCAATATGTTTGAACACTAGGGTAGGTGGTATTCAAAGCACTCAAAACACTTTAAATGTCTTGTGGAAATGTCCATTTTAGCAAGCTTTACAGAGAGTGAAAGTCTGTTGGTCTCGGTTTGGCTGCCTACTACGCTGTCCCCCAGTTTGGGCTGCAAGAACTGGATCCGGTAGCTTCCATTTATTCTCAGTCTCACTGTGTTCTCTTCAGCCCCCAGCATTGCTGTCACATCCTGGTTGTTTTTCATGCCCTTTCAGTGTGCAAGCATAACGTTTCCTTTATTTTTAAATAACTTTTTTGAGACAGGATCCCACTCTG
Organism: Carlito syrichta; assembly: GCF_000164805.1. Lineage (NCBI taxonomy): Eukaryota > Metazoa > Chordata > Mammalia > Primates > Tarsiidae > Carlito > Carlito syrichta. The sequence goes on along the minus strand of NW_007248653.1, from coordinate 272,256 downwards.
TTACCCAGGCTGGAGCGCGGTAGCATGATCACAGCTCACTGCTTCCTGAGCTCAAGTGATCCTCCCGCCTCAGCCTCCTGAGTAGCTGGAACTACAGGTGTGTGCCGTTATGCCCAGCTCATTTTTCTACTTTTTGAAGAGATGAGGTCTGACTTTGTTGACGAGGCTGGTCTCGAACTCCTGGCCTTAAGCGTCCTGCCTCCTCAGCCTCCCAGAGTGCTGGGGTTACAGGCTTGAGTCACCATGCCCGGCTCGACATTTTGATTTCATAAATAACATTATGTGTTATCATTTGATTTGAATGGGTTTGCCTAAGGATATTTAGGCATGTAGGAGCTTTTTTTAGAAGCTGGATGTCCCCAAGTTCTGTGGCTGTTATTTTACATCCTGGTGGATCCCTGTAACATTTGTTAGTTTGCATTCCTTGTTTGGTGTAGACTGACTGGGTGTGGACTTCGTACGGTCAGTTGTTCAGTTTCGTTGTGTCTCTTGTGTTTGATGTGAAGGGTAGAATTGCAGAATTCCCTTTTGAACAGCCATGGTGAGTGGGGGTCGGGCTGGAGGGGTCAGCAAAATCACGGTTCCGAGGCAGTTTCCCACTGGGGTGACCTGATGTGGGCTTTCTCTTTGCAGCACCCCCTTGCAGTCATTGGTCTTCGACCCTCTTTTTTTCGCTGGCTTCTCCCTACTTTCCTGCCCCTGGAATAGTTTACATCCATCTCTGAATTCAATGCATGGAGGCTTACAGTAAAGCTTCCTTCCTGCCTCGCTCCTTGAACCAAAATAAAGGTTCAGGCTTTATTTTGATGAACATTTTACAACGTGTCTTTGGCCATTTCCTTCATGCCTTGGCATATGTGTAAATGTCAGCATGAAGGTTCAGGGGTCATCCAAAAAGGGATGTCAGCTCTGTTGTGACTCCGGTTGTGTTGATGGGGTGGGTGACTGTGCTCACTCGTGGTGGGAGCTGGTGGCAATGCAGGCCTGTGTTCTGGTGGGACCAGTGGGGGACAGTGACATTCTCAGGAACTGATAGGAATGTAGGCCTGGGTGCTGATGGGACCAGTAGGAGGTGGTGACAGCACATGCCTGCGTGCTGGGGGGGACCAGCAGGAGGAGGTGACATTCTTAGGTGCTGGTGGCAGTGCAGGCCCCTGTGCTGCTGAAGTTTGCCGAGTGCCAGGTGCCTTGGCTCCCGCTGTCCCGTTGCTGACTGTGAGTTTTAGCTCTTGGGTCTGGCTTCTGAAGTGTCATTTATATTGGCCGTTTTGCCTGTTCTGTTCCACAGCCTTTTCATCCCAGGAATTACACAACTCGAACATTTTTGACCTTGTAAGGCTTTGTAGAAGAGACTGTGGATTCCAGATCCCTCTGCAAAGCAGTGCAGGGGCCGAAGCTAGGGAGAGTCATCTGTTACTTGGACGGTGGCCTTGGCCTCTGAAGGCGGTCCCTGCAGTTGGTTTTGGGAGGATGTTGAACACATCCCAGAGGGAGCTGGAACTGCCCAGAAGACTGCTGATGGGCGTGAACTCAGGGGAGATCTGGGGACAGATACCTGCTTCACTCGCAGCATATGGCATTTTTTTTGCAACTTCTCACACCTGGAAGGGAGGTTTGGGTTTATTTAAATGTATGGTAAACAGTCTCCTTTTTCCTGTTGCTTATGTTTGGTTCATTCCAAGCCAGTTTCAGGGGGCCTAGTCAAAAAATCAGTGGCCTCTGTCAGTCCTTCCCTCCCTGCCAGAAAACTCAGTCTCCGGCTAACCCCCAGTTTGGATGCAAGAGAGCTGAGCGGCAGTACAGCTGGGTCCTGGGTGAGGGCCAGGCAGATGTGGTTTCACGATAGATTTTGACTGACAGGCATTTTTATGTGCTCAATAGCACTCTCTTAGTGGCCATCTGGTCCACCCTTTTACATTACTGGGGAGGAAGTGTCCCTGGGGCCCCGGGGGTAGAATGACTTATCCCGGGGGTCACATAGTAGTGGGAAAACCCAAACTAGAATTGTGGCTCTCTCTTGCAGTGTTTTATATCATGCTGCATTGACTCTGTGGCCTGAATATCCTTCACAGCATCTGGAGAAACTTATGCCCAGTGCAGGGACGGGTAACTGAGTATGGCTAGGAGTACACACTTTGCAATCTGACTGATCCGGGTTCTGCTATTTTTTGAGTCAGAGTCTCACTCTGTCGCCCAAGCTGAAGTGCAGTGGTGTGATCATGGCTCACCGCAACTTCGACCTCGTGGGCTCAGGTGATCCGCCTCAGCCTCCTGAATAACTGGGACTATGGGTGTGTACCACCATGCTCAGCTAATTTTTTTTTTTTTTTTTTTGGTGGAGATGAGGTCTCCCTCTGTTGCCTAGACTGGTCTTGAACTCCTGGTCTCAAGCAATCCTCCCGCCTCGGCCTCTCAAAGTGCTGGGATTTACAGGTGTGAGCCACCGTTACCAGCCATCCGCTACATAGTAACTCTGTGAGCATGAGTATGTGCCTGATCTCTCTGAGTCTCAGTTTCCTCATCTGTAGAATGGAACCATCCCACCTCATTAGGTTTTGAGGATCCCCCAGGACTGTTCCCTGGTACCTATGGAGGCTCAGTGAACTGCAACTGGCAGTGGTGTTTTCCATGGCTTGCTGCAGAGTTCCAGCTAGGGCAAAGCCGGCACCCCTCCATTTTGCGATTGAGGTGGGGAGAACTGCTACAAGTCCCAAGCCTGCCTGGACTCTTGCGCCATCATCGCCGCCTTCAGCTCATGCCCTCAGAGCAGCCTAGGGGGTGACCACCCACTGGAAGAGGTTGCCTGTGGGTTTAATCATGTGTGTGTTTAATAATCGGCCTGGTTCTCAAACTTCATTTTATTTTTGTTTTGAGTCAGAGTCTTATTCTGTCGCCTAGGCTGGAGTGCAGTGGCATGATCATGAGTTACCTGCATGTTCACGCTACCTGCATGTTCACGCGGCCAGCAGCACTGCCTCCTCTCCCCTCACCCGGCCCTGCCCTGCTGCTCTGGTGCGATTCATTCTACAAGTATTTGAGTGCCTACTGTGTTCCTGGCACAGAGTAAAGTGCCGGGAAAGGATGCATCCATGAGCAGAAGCAGACCTGGGCCTTGACTTCAGGGATCTTGTGGATCGTGAGGGAGACGGACAAGAAGCAAGTAAGGGAACAATGACAGTCCATGGAAGAATGTGAAGAGCAAGTGTGTGGCGCTGTGGGTGCTTGCACAAGAGCCATCTGACCCAGGCTGGAAAGCCAAGGAAGGTTCCCAAGGAAGTGACGACCACGGATGGGAGCAGTGATGGCAGGGCCTGGCTCTTGTGCCACCCCCTGAGCCCACCACCTTCTTCTGTCTTCTTCCTTTATTCTGTTTATTTACTTCGTTATTTTGAGTCAGGGTGTCCCTCTGCCGCCCAGACTGGAGTGCAGTGGCACGATCACAGCTCACTCAAACAATCCTCCCACCTCAGCCTCCCAAGTAACTGGGACTGCAGGTGCACGACACCATACCCAGCTAATTATTTAATTTCTTGTAGAGATGAAGTCTTGCTACATGGCCCAGGCTGGCCTTGGACTCCTGGGCTCAGGTAGTCTTCTTGCCTTGGCCTCCTAAAGTGCTGGGATTACCGATGTGAGCCACTGCACCCGGCCTCTTCCTTCGCCTTTTAAGAGGCAGCGAATCCTCTTGCAGTCAGTCGATTATTGTTGTAATTTCAAATGTATGCTATTGCTTTTTAATTGCGTAGTTTTCAGGGCAAAAATAGGGTATGGCTGCTCCTTTAGGCGTTAAACAGTATAAACCATTTGTTGAATGCCTGCTGTGTGCCAGACACTCTATACTTTGTTATTGAATCCTCTCAATAATCCTACAAGGTGAGCATTAGGGTTTCTAGGAGAGGAAACTTAGACTTGGAGCGGCCAAGTGACTTGGACTTTTGCCTCCTGTCGGTTAATGATTTAAAAGCTGGGACTTGAACTCTTTGGCCCCTGCCAGACACACTTGGGCCCTCTGCCTCTCCCTCACGCAGATTTTTGTGTCTTGACCTGGGGATCCAGCCGTCATCTCCATGTCATTCCATGGAAAAATGCCATATGAGTTCCAGCCCTCCAAGTTGCAAAAGAAACTTGTGGTGCATGGCCCGTTCACCCGTTGAGGGCTGTTGTCTTAACACTGTGTCAGGCCAGCATTGAGACTGAGTGGATTTGTCTCGCAGTGGTTTTAAAATCACATGTTTAGTTTAAATCCAGAATTAATGGAAGGTGATCTTGGAAATAGTCACTTGGGTGAGTAACGGATAAGAGAAAGTCAGTTTCATCCCTGCTGCCCGCAGTATCCCTGTGGACTGTGGGGAAAAGAAATTGTTGTGGGCTGGTAACTTTTAATTTCTTAAAGTCTCTGACTCTCATGCGGGTAGTCAATGAGTGCGCTGTGGGTGGGGTCATCTGTGCTGGTCACTTTGTCTCTCTGAGCCTCAGTCTTCTCTACAAATGGGTTAACGCAGCTTCATCTTCATCTATGTCACATTGCCGTGAGATTCAAACGACTTATAGGGCCTTAGGATTAGAAGAGGATATCGCTAAGATAATATATTTGAAAGTCATTTTGTGGACTTGTGTATATGATACTACTCTTGTTGCTTTACCCTTTGGGTTCATATTATTGTTTTTATGTTGTTGTTTTTGTTTTTTTGAGTTGGAGTCTCACTCTGTTGCCCAAGCTGGACTTAGGTGATCCTTCTGCCTCAGCCTTCCAAGTAGCTGAACTACAGGCGTGCGCTGCCATGCCTGGCTAATTTTTTATTTACTGTAGAGACGACGTCTTACCAAGTTGCCCTAGCTGATCTCCAACCTGCGGGCTCAGGCAATCCATTCACCTCAGCCTCCCAAAGTGCTGGGATTATAGGCTGAGCCACCGAGCCTGGCCCATATTATTGTTAATAACATAACACACTGGTTCTCAAACTTCATTTTATTTTTTATTTTGAGTCAGAGTCTTATTCTGTCGCCCAGGCTGGAGTGCAGTGGCATGATCGTGGCTACCACAGACTCGACCTGCTGGGCTCAGAGAATCCTTCCCTCTCAGCCTCCTGAGTAGCTGAGACTACAGGTATGTGCCACCATGCCCAGCTAATTTTTTGACTTATTGTAAAGATGAGATTTCACCAAGTTGCCCAGGCTGGTCTCAAACCCTTGGGCTCAGGCAATCCTCTTGCCTCTGCCTCCCAAGGTGCTGGAATTACAGGTATGAGCCACCCCTCCTGGCCTGGTTCTCAAACTTTAGCTGCATCAGAATCACCTGAAATTGTTAAGACACAAATTACTGGGCCCCTCCTCCAGAATTTCCGTTTCAGATGTTCCCAGATGAGGCCAGAGGGTTTTATTTCCCGGGAGGTGCTGCTGGGCTGGTGACCACACCTGGGGGACCATTGGCACACCTTCCCCCTAGATCTGGAGCATTGGGGCCCAGCCACTGCCTCAGGCCTAGAGAGGGACCGGTGAAACCTACTGACCCTTGGGGGAGGGGGAGTGTGGATGTTGGTTCAGGGCCATAGTGTGACCTAACTGAGCTGAACTGCAGTGGTGACACTAAGTAGAGGCAGCTTCCCTGGTCCCTTGGGTCTCTTAGGACTTGGGACAGTCTCTGGCAGTCACTGCTTTTTGGGGCTGTGGCGCGAGGGACAGACAGTAGCTCTCAGGATGTTTTAGGCCGAGCTTGGACAGACCTGTTTACACTGGTGAGCTCCTTCATTCCTGAGGCTGACCCAGATCCATCTAAACGTAAGCCCTCTTTGGCTTCTGGAAAGGAGTCACTGGGAGGCTGGTCATCATATTTGATCTCTCACCCTAAGAGATTTCCTGCTTACTGCCCGGCCACTTACCTCTCCTCCCCAGCCCTTGTGTGGTTTCTGCCTTTATCTCTTTCCTAATTGAGATACCCAACCTTTCCCTTAATTATCACCATTTCAGCAGTGGGCAGGCTGGAACAGGCTAGCTGTAGTTCTCACACTTCTGGGATCCTATCGGATGGCTTGTTAAAGACCCAGGTTCCCTGGCTACACCTGCAAAGATTTTGATTCCTTGGGTCTGGAGAGATCCCAAGGTTTTTGATGCAGGGATCTGAGAACCACACTTTGGAAGATAACCAAAGAGACTCTGTCTTGCTTTTCAATGTGCTGACATGGGTGGTACCACTTTTTTTTTTTTTTGAGTTGGAGTCTCACTCTGTTGCCCAGGTTGGAGTACAGTGGCTAGCTCACAGCCACCTCATCCTTGACTCGCTGAGCTCAGGCAATTCTTCCCCCTCAGCCTTCCAAGTAGCTGGAACCACAGGTATGTGCCACCATGACTGGCTGATTTTTCGATTTATTGTAGAGATGAGGTCTCACCATGTTGCTCAGGCTGGTCTCGAACCCCTGAGCTCAGGTAATCCTCTCGCTTCTGCCTCCCAAAGTGCTGGGATTACAAGTGTGAGCCACTGCACTCGGCTTGTGGTGGTACCACTTTATCCAGTCGCCTGGGAGCCCCTGCACCTATCCCCCTTGGAGTCTATACCTGAGAATCTCTACCCCATACCTGAGAGACACAGCTGAGGTTTGGGAGGGGAGGGCGACTTGCTTAGTGGGTCCTTTCTTGGTCAGCTGGCCTCAGGGTCTCCATCATGACCTCTAAGGAGGTCTTTTACCCGACATGTCTCCCATCGGTACTCTACTGACACACGCTCGACTGCTGCCACGGGCTCAGAATGCATCCAGTCGAGGTGACCTTTGCGCCCGCCCACACTTGATCTATTCTCACAACTTCTCTGTGAATGATGATGGGTTTTTTGTCTTTTCTTTTGCCTTGTATGGCTGTGTGATGAGCTTCCCCGGGGCCGATTTTACCTCTGAAATTATAGGCATTGTGCAGGTTTTGGAGTTTAGGTGATGCGGGACGTACAGATATCTTGTCAATGACAATAGATAGCTTGGCTCACTGTGATGTGTCTTGGGTGGGATGACCGCTGTTTAATCCCGGCACAGATATCAAAGCCCTGACCATAAGGTTCTCGAACTGGCTAGAGCACCACAGAGGCGCTTAGATTTTAAATGCAGGCCCTTGAGTATCTGCACCATCAAATAGTACTTCTAAGGGGAACCCCAGGCAAGTCGAGCCCTAGTGGAAGCTGGAATTTTAGCCAAAAACACTCTAGCATCAGGAAAGGAGCTGGTTAGACAACGCTTCCACTGCATCAGTGGGTGGCAGAGGCTGCTGGCTAGGACAGAGTTAGCTGGCATCGGTCATGGAAGCAGATGACTCACAGGACTAATTGAGAGAGAGAGAGAGAGAGAGAGAGAGAGAGAGAGAGAGACTGGCTGTGTGTGAAAGAGAAAAGAGAGACAGAGAGAGAAAAGATTCTTACTTCAAACAGCATTCTTCCTCTGTTTCCCGAGGATGTATTTTCCCCCTTCAGTGTTTCTTTTTTATACATAATAGTCAATGCTCAAGATTGTGTAAAAAAGGAAAAAAATCAGGAAACCATCCAAGAACCCAGTATTCAAAAGGACCTGGGCAAACGCTCAGCATTTTGTAAATGGCTCGTTCTCGCCTGGGTTGTTTCTGTGGTGGCATGCCAGATCTGCCCAGCAACACTGCTGTCCGCTTTGTCTTTTCTTTGCTCTCAGCCTAAAGTAACTTCTCAACACATTCTAGACCTTTTTTGTTTTCATGGCTTTCTGCATTGGGTAACTCATTTTAAAGGGAGAACATGGAATCAATATGGTACACCCACAGACCCAGGGTGGTTAGAGTTGCTTTCTGGAGGATCCCATCTGGCCCACGGAGAACTTGCTGGTGTCAGGGTCCTTTTTTTTTTTTTTTTTT
>NW_007248653.1:247379-263248 GCF_000164805.1 Carlito syrichta | reverse complement strand
CCGCCTCAGCCTTCCGAGTAGTCGGAATTACAGGCATGTGCTACCATGCCCGGCTGATTTTTTGATTTATTGTAGAGATGAGGTCTCACCAAGTTGCCCAGGCGGGTCTCGAACCCGCGGGCTCAGGCAATCCACTCACCTCAGCCTCCCAAAGGCGCGGGATGACAGGCTGAGCTACCGAGCCCGGTGAAGCCAGCACTGGTATTCCAGTTCTTTGTTGGGTAGAGCAGGCAATTCAATGCCATTAAAAGCCACACCAGTCAAGACTGCCATTGAACCTAAGTGTAGCCCACCCCCATCTATCTGGGTTACGAGGACCCTCGAAGATGGCCCCACGTTCCCAGGCCTGCTTTGCTGTGTCAACCCCAGGGTAGGCAGGAGAACGGACCCTCCGTTGAGGCTAAGGTGATTTGTGGGTGACTGCTCTCCACCAGAAACCTCACCCTCTTAGTCACTCCATAACCTCTGTTATACAAGAGAATTTGTCGATTTCAGAGGATCAGCCCACACACAGGTTTGAAGCAAGTCCAAGAGGAGCCTTTGCCACTGTGTGAAAACTCGTCTCATCTTGCTGCTCTTTGATGAGATCTGGCCCACTTCTCCCCGCCACCCGGGGTTGCCTCCACCATCTGCAGAAAACTTCGTGCAGCTTTGTTTCCCAGAATGGGAGCTGTTGGCCTGAGTTTCTGGAGGGTGTGCTTCGAGAAAACTGAGCTGCCTCCTTGGTGCATTCATTCCTCCTTTTGCCCCCTTGTATCTGCACAAAGAGATGGCCTGGAAGTAGCTTCCAAGAAGAAAGCAGCAGCGTGCCCTAACCTAAGTTTCTGGCATGCAAGTCATGTCAGAGACTCCTGTTGGGAGTCTGTGGCTGAAATGAACCTTAGGATCTGGAGATAAGGTTACAGGTAGATGTACCATTGGCTGCATGATCAGATCAGATTTGCATCCTCGAAGGGGGGGCCCTTATGGCCGACCCAAGATTGTGCCTGGACCTGTCCCGGTCATTTTGTATCAGGCCCTGGGGCTCTGGAGGACAGCCATGTGAAGCGGCAGATCTCTCAGAGCTGGGAGAGAGAGCTTGCACTTCAAAGAGTCATCGAGACCTAAAAAACTCTTGTAAGATGTGTCGAGCATCTAGGTTACAAAAAAATCTTGCATGTATAGGATGGGAGTGACCTGATTTTAAAATAAGCTCTTGTGGAAAAAGACTCAAGCGTTCCATATGACCAGAAAAAGAGACAGACCCTTCTTAGAAGAATGGAAGAATTGCTGGTTCTTTAGTTGGATGCTCTGATAGTTTTGAGTTTGCCTTCTGTGCTTGTTGACTCCCCACATGGAGTGATGCTGGGCTGGCAACCTAGGAGCACAGTAACGTGAACCTCGACACTAGCCCGTTTCCCTGGTCTCTCCTCTAGAAAACGATCCCCTTTCCCATGCCGGGCCATGTCTACACTGGCTTCTCCAGGCAGGGGTCAGGGCTCTTCTTATTTCTAAGAGTTTCCTACTTGGTCCGAGGCAGCAGCTGCCTATGATGTTTAAAAACAAAAACAAGTAGAAAACAAGGCAGCAACATGGGCTTTAGAAAACGGATACACAGAATGTTTGTATTTCCGTTTTAATCCTAAAGAACATCCAGCTCTATTCTGCTAATGTGAAGTAATGATCTTAGTTCTACACTGCATCAGATGAAGGGTGGCAGGGAAAAGGTAGAGGTGTGAGAGAGGGGATAAAAGAGGAAACGGGTAGAGAAGAAAGCTAGTGTGACAGGTGGGGGGTGGGCGAGAAGCAGAAAGCAAAGACAAACTTGCACAGGAAGAGACAGACAAGCTTGTACTAGGGAGTGGGTTCCTCAGCAGACTTAGAAAACAGCACAGTGAAATAGAACCCATTTGCAGTAAGGACTTCCTCCCCCTGCTACAGTCTATGTCTAGGAGTTCTGAAAAATCATATCTTCACTTTCTTTCACCCCCACTCCTTTTTATTTTTTAAAGGGATGGAGTCTTGCTCTGCCACCCAGGCTGGAGTACAGTGGTACAGTCATAGCTCACTGCAGCCTCGAACTCCTGGGCTCAAGCAGTCCTCCCAACTTAGCCTCCTGGGTAGTTGGGTATGCAACACCTTTACTTTCCAAAAACAGTTTTTTTGTTTTTGTTTTGTAAATGTCCTATGCAGTCAAAATAAGATAACCTGCCCTGCCTGTCCTTGTAGGATGAAAACTGGTTATTGATGAATGTTCTGTAAGACACACAAGCCCAATTTATTTGACACGCTTCAAAATAAGACTTCCTTTTCCCGCCCCTGGAACAAGACAGCCTCACTGGATAAGTCCAAAGAGTTACATTGCCTGTATTGTTAATGAATATACACATGCACATGGATGCACATATACACATATTGACATGAATATTCATATATATATATATATATATAAAAAAGGAAATACCTCCACATTATCTAGTGGTTATCTCTGGGTGGTGATTTTATGACTATTTTTTTTCCTTTTTTGGAGGAAGGGCTATTTTCAAATTTTTTTTAAAATGATGAACAGGATCACTTTAATCAGGAAAAAAGTTGTTAAAGTGTAAATGCTCTGGTTGAAAAACATGGAGAAATTATATACGCTGTTATCATTTAACTTAAAATATTATTTGTTTTTTACAGCTTAAGTTAGAAAATGCATTCAAGTTATCTTAGCGCTACCCCCCCTTCATTTTGATAATTTGTAGTTTTTACCAAAACTACATGGGCATACAGTTTCAGGAATCCAATCCTTCTACCGGAGCATAGCGTCCTACCCCTCCCCACCAGTCCCCTGCTTCCCTAGAGACAGCCACTTAAAAATCTTAACTGATGCTTTTGGTGTTACTTCCACATTTTATTTATTTATTTTTTTGAGTTGGAGTCTCACTCTGTCGTGCAGACTGGAGTGCAGTGGCATACTCAGGGCCATACCAGCGTTGACCTACTGGGCTCAGGCGATCCTTCCACCTCAGCCTTCCAAGTAGCCGGAACTATAGGCACGTGCTACCACACAAGGCTCATTTTTTATTTATTGTAGAGACAAGGTCTCACCAAGTTGCCCAGGCTGGTCTCGAACTGGCAGGCTCAGGCAGTCTACTCGCCTTGGCCTCCCAAAGTGCTGGGATTACAGGCTGAGCCACTGAGACTGGCCTGCTGCCGCATTTGAAAATGCCTGGTCTGTCCTGCTAGTTCTTGGACATCAGTTGACCTCTCACCATGTGGGATGAGGATTTGGCTCTCCCCCCCTTCCCCTTCCCCCTGTGTACCACCCCCCATTTGTTTATTGAGAAGAAGAATCCCGTCTTCTCTGAAAGTCATGGATGTCACGCCTTATCCGAGAGGGATGGAGTTTCCTTTGGTGGAGTAACATGCACATCCTTTGGCCTTTTGTGGCCTTGCCAGTATGACTTTTAAAGTCTGCTTCCAGACTCTAAGTTATAGGTTTGAATTGGGCCGTGCAACTGCTACTAGCTCCACAGACCAAACAAAACCAGAGCCCATTAGAATCTGATTGCATTTAAGGCATCTCCTAGGGGTTGTGTTTTGGTCAAAATGACAAATGTGAACTTAGTTTATAATCCTTTGCTTTTCTCATAAAAGTAGAGTGTTGAGAAAATATACCACTCTAGTCAATTGCTTGCTAGAGTCTGGTTAAATTGGGCGATCCATTAAGGCACCTTCATTGAACTTCCAGTGCCAGGAAACTCTCAAGAAGACAGCTTCTGTTTATATTTGTCTGGTGATGTCCAGATGGGTCAGTGTGGGGATGCCTGTGTCCTGGGGACCCAAGTGGAGTTGTATGAAGTCCTAAAAGTGCCACCTTTTCCAGAAGAGATGCTGCAGTCCAGTCTCTGGGGTATGGCCTGTGCCCTGTTTACTTGAGTGTCGGCAGTTCTACTTTGTTCCGGGACTACCCCTGCAGGCCTCTTCAAATTCTTTGTCCAATTCCAGAGGCCATTCCTCTGGCTTATTCTGTCTCCTCCAGGCTTGTGAAGGACTCCCACCTCCTGCCCTTTACCTGTCTATTTATGGCCCTCTGAGTTCTGGAGAAGACTTCACTGGGATCTATGTCAGTGGTCTTACCATTGTTTTCATTCATGACTGAACGCAGGCAATAGGGTGGTGCCTTCGTGGCTTCTACTGTGAGAAGCTTGAAGACTCTGAATCTTAAAGTTGGCACTTGGAAGCCACGAGGATTTTACAACTCTGCTAGCATACCTCTGGCGATGAGGAACTCATTCTCTTAAGGAGCTACTCTTTCTAATGTTGGATGGCTCTTTTCATTGGAAAGTTCTTGTCTGGGACATTCATCTTCTTCAGAGGATGAGAGCAGTTTGTCCAACTTGTCCACAAATTATTCTTCCTAGTGCTCTGGCATAAGTGATGTAAAGTGAAGTAATAGATGCACTTTGGGAAAAGTAGCAGGCTCTATACAATTGCTGGAAACATTATTGATTGGCATTTATGGCTCAGATGAGTTTGACTTTGAACTTGCAACATTCTGTACTCCATTCGTTAAGAACATTTCAGAAACTTGTTTTAAGAAACAGTTTCCTGGAGTTTTATTCAGTGTTGAAAAATACCACATTCAATCTTTATTCCACAAAAGTGTCAAATATTTATATATAAGAATAGTCTAACTGGGTGTAGTGGTTCCTGCCTGTAATCCCAGCACTTTGAGAAGCTAAGGCGAGAGGATTGCTTGAGTCCAAGAGTTTGAGACCAATCTGAGCAACACAGTAAGAATCCCATCTCTACAAAAAAGAAAAAAGAAAAAAAGAATAGTCTGGGCCACTGACTTTTTTGCCCTAGTTGCCTTTTGATTTCTGTGTGTCTCACTTTGTTTTTCACATATCTCCCTGTATATGACCGTGTGTGTGTGTTTAGTTTCAAAGTCTGCTTTTTTTTGGAGAAGGTTTTAAGTGTTATACTCTGATAACTTTAAAGATAAAATTCTGAGATTGAAGATCCAATTACACATTTTAGTCATTGAGATCTTTCAGGAGGAAGAGGTCCTATGTTAGGCAAGGATCTGGCCCTTTTTTGATGAAGGGATTATGGTTACGGATGTAGCTACAGGCTTCTAGGGGGCAGTGGCCCTGTGATTCCTGGGCCTCCGCATCCTTCACTTGAGTGCTGGCCTTCCTCCCCAGGTCCCCACCCCCCTGTGTCTAGGCATGACTGGGGAAAAGGACCAGTTTTGTAAATCTATGGAACAGGTATCTTCTCTCTATGTATTGAGTCTTGATAAACATTAGTGTAACATGCAGCTGCCGCATGTTCTCCCACTTATACGACTTCTCTTGTCCTTGCCCTATAATATGCCACCTTTCTTTGGGAAAAAATCACTGCCAGTCATGGTAGCATACACCTGTAATCCCAGTACTTTGGGAGGCCAAGGTGGGAGGATCGCTTGAGTCCAGGAGTTTGAGACCAGCCCGGGCAACTTGGTGAGACCTCGTCTCTACAGTAAACCAAAAAATTAGCCAGGCCTGGTGGCACATGCCTGTAGTTCCAGCTTACTTGGAAGGCTGAGGCAGAAGTATCACCTAAGCCTAGCAGGTCTAGGCTGTGGTGGCCGTGAACGTGCCAGTGCACTCCAGCCTGGGTAACAGAGTGAGACTCCAACTCAAAAAAGTTTTTAAAAAATCACTTGGATGCAGTTGGTTGAAACTAGTCAGCATTTTATCTTTCCCATGTCTCTTGTCTAGGTGGTATTAGAAACAGTTTCAGGAGGCCACAATAAAAGGAGTTGGTAAGAACGCGTGTTTTCTAAGCACTGAGCATATTGCCAGGGAGGTTCAGTTTTGTTTTTCTTTTTTATTATGATTTTGATTCATTTGAGTCTGATAGAATGGAATCAGTGACATGAGGAATAATTTCAGTGTCTTTTGAAATTCTATCCTGGGACCGCAGCAGGAACTGACCCACGGTGGTGCCAAGGTACACATCATAGGCTTGGGGTTTTTAAAAATACTTGTTTGAAATTCTGGACTTTTTGATGCTTAAAGAGCATTGTTTTAGTGGGTGGAGTTCTCTTTTGATCCTCTAAATTTAAACTTAGTTCAGGGGTGGCCATAGTGACCACATGTATTGGGAGAGTTTAAGAGGCTCTGAGAGATGAGACCTGCACATGGGTGTATGTGTGTGCATGTGTGTATGGGCCTGTGTGCACATGGGTGCATGTGTGTGCATGTGTGTGTGTGAGCGCACACTCATATTTGCACTGTCTCCATTTTGCCAACCAGTTTTAAACTGCTTTTGCTGAATCTTCAGGAGTGCTTGCCATCTTAGGAAATTGACTGTCTTTAACTAAAAATGATTTGCCTTAAAGCAAGAAAAAAGAGAGAAAGAGATTGGCAGCAATTAATCGACATGTTAACATCGGTGGATAGATGATTGTATTATCTTTGAGACTGCTTTTGTTTCCCCAGCTTTCTATGGTGAACATTTATGCCTTTTATATTAGAGAAAATTATCTGCAAAAAAAGCGTGGTTGCTTTCAAATTTATTATTGGTCTAGGCAGAGAATACAGGAGAGAAAGCAGGAGGTTAGGGATGTCAGGAGGCAGAGGTGCCATGGGAACTTTGTTTCTAGACTTTTTTTAATTTGCCATCCACGATGCCCTTCTTTTATTTTTATTTTTCTTTATTCTTGAGTCAGGGCTGGAGTGCAGTGGCACGATCACGGCTCACCACGGCCTCCAACTCCTGGCCTCTAGCGATACTCCTGCATCAGCCTCCTGAGTAGCTGGGACTACAAGTGCATGCACCACACCCTACTAATTTTTCTATTTTTTGTTAAGATGGGGTCTTGCTATGCTGGTCTCGAACTCTTGGGCTCAAACGATCCTCCCGTGTTGGCCTCCCAAAGTACTGGGATTACAGATGTGAGCCACTGTGCCCAGCCTATTTTTTACTTTTATACTCACTTTGTTTCTAAATATCCCTGGCTCTGAAAGATTCCATCTAACCCATCCCATCTAATTATTAAGTAGTAATATATTTCCCCATTGTTGATTAATCGAAGATAGACTTCAATTAATCAAAGATAGACTCCATCTAACCCATCCCATCTAATTATTAAGTAGTAATATATTTCCCCATTGTTGATTAATCGAAGATAGACTTCAATGACTTTTAGAGTGACCCAGGTGACTTTATGGAGCTGGTGCTATTCCAGCTGAGAGTAAAGATGTGATATTTGAGTTGACCCGTCTGTTAGACACTCATCCGTGTCCTCCTTCCTTTCTACCTGAGTGGAACTTTCTGGGCTGGTGACCCAAAGCTGAGGTTCTTTAGACCCAGGACACTGTATTACGTCAGAGGCTGGTCTTTCTCCCCCCAAACCTGCCTTGATTTTTTTGTTGGGTGGAACAACATCCAAACCCATAAGACTGTGCTAACCTCTGTCTCCTTCTTCTTCCATCATCATTATCGTCATGGTACTCATGAGGATGACCTCATCAATCCATGAGCACCTGTGATGTGCCACTCTACGTAGATGAGCTCGTTTGATCCTTACTTCTCCTCTGTGAAGCAAGCTCTGTGAATTAGCCCCCCATTTTATTAATGGAGAAACTGAGGCTCAGAGAAGTTGAGTCATTTGTCCAAGGTCACGAGGCCAGCAAAGCCGGGATGTAAATGGCTTCCCACCTCTTACCCCTTCCATGCCTCTTTCATTCTTTTCCTTCTTTGTTGGCTCTTTCCAGACCAGGACCTGAACTTTGGATCGTCTTCACCTCCCAACCCATCACCTTCTTGTGTATCTGGGGCGATTCTGCCCAGTGTTCACATTTCCTCAGGAGGAGGTGCAGAAAAGGCGCCCCGACGCTGGAATGGGGGAGCTGGGCCACAGTGGCAGACGCTTCTCCTCCTCAACCCTGCTGGGACTACAGGCGTACCTGGCTAATTTTTTAATTTTTTTGTAGAGACAGGGTCTCGCTATGTTGCCCAGGCTGGTCTTGAACTATGGGGCTCATGCAATCCTCCTGCCTCTGCCTCCCAAAGTGCTGCGATTACAGGCATGGACCACCGCACCCAGCCTCAGAATTCACTTTCTTCTACCCTCTAGGGGCAGGGGCATAGAAAGCCTTACCTCCCTTTCTTCTGAGAGGTAAGAAAACTAGAGGAGGTCCTGCTCTTTCCACAGGATGACCTCAGTTCCATTTCAAGGACACATTGTAGAGAATCTTAATTTTTATTGGATCATGGACCCCTTGGAGAATCTGATGAAAGCTTTGGACACCTTCCGCAGAAAAATTGTAGTGTTAATAACAACATGTTGTAGACATTGTGCTAAGCGCTTACCTGTGTTACCTCATTTAAGCCTCATCGTGACCGTACAAGCTACAGGTGCTGTTGTTATCTCTAGTGTACAGATGAGAAAACGGAAGTGTTGAGATGGTCAAAGGTTGCCCAAGAGACACATATAGAAAGTGCTAGAGTCTTTGCATGGGGTTTTCGTTGGGCCCCAGGTCAAGATCTTCCACACTAGCGTACAAGCCACTGCCTGCATGGCTTAAAGACAGAAGCTTGGACATGTAACTAGAGGGCAAGTGCCCACCAACCCTCGGGGTGGTGACTGACCTTCTCATCAGGGTGGTGGAGGAAGGAAAGGCTGTCCTTGGCTCCCCTTGACAGAGTCCTCCCTGTCCTCTTGGGCCAGTTAGGTGAGTCAGCGTGGCGGCTTCTAAGTGTTTGCACTCTGCAGGTATCCCACACGGTGACCTATTTGGCATTTAATGTTAGGTGGGGAGCTGGACACCCTGGATTTCTCTCTTGGTATTGCTGCCCCAAGCCGTGTGACTCGGGGAGTCATTCAGACCCCGTGAGCCCGTCTGCTTGTCTGCAAACCAAGGAGAAGGAACTCTGGCCTTCATGAGGATGGAAAGGAAGTCACTGCCCCTAATGCATCTTCAGTGTGGCCCAGAAGTGGACCGCCTGCTTGAAGTACAACGTGCACAACTTTCTGTTATTAAGATGAAGGGACCCAGAAACTGACCTGTGACTGCTGACCACACTGGACAGTATTCCCCTAGAGCTATGATCAGTGATCAGGAGCAATATTTTGGATAGTTTGTATGCCTACTTCTGTCCTTGCCCCCACCTATTTGTCCATGACCCATACACGGCTGGTACCCTTAGAACCATCTAGCTGCAGAATGTCAGCGCCAGAAGGGAACTTGGATCCCTTGTGGCCAGCCCCCTCATTTTGCAGAGATGGAAATAGTTTCAGAGAAGTGTATTAACTTGCCCAGGGCCAACAGCTAGCCCATGGCAGAGCTAGAACTTGGGTTAGTGTCTTTCTTCTGTGATATGCGGCTGTTCTCGCTCCTTCCTCTCGACTCCCTCCACAACCAGACACAACTCCTCCTTAGTATTTACCTTGAAGGGCTCTCATCCCCTCTCTGTGCCTCCTTGAAAGTAGAGGCTGGGTCCTATTCATCAGTTTCTGTCTTCCTCCTCACTGCCTCCCAGCCTGCCTCAGTGTGTGGTGAACGAGGGAACAGCCCATTTGCACAAGCAGTGCCACCTTTGAAGTTCCCCATGGCTCCAGGCCCTCATTTCCTCCTATGCAGATCACCGTTCACTTCTGTAATCACCAAGGTCATCTCTGCTTGAGATCTGGGAACTGCCCCTGTCTGTGTGCTGCAGTAACCATTCGGGAGATGGATATTGCGAGGCAGCGTGTTACAGGAAGCTTTTGGAAGTCAAGGTGGGATGGCCCATTAATGGCCATGTGGGGTTCTCTCCCCAGCAGAGGCCTGACTTAGCTATGAGAGTGTCTTTTCTGAAGCCAAGCCCAGCTGATCTGAGTGGTGACATTTAGCACCCCTGGGCATTAGCTTATAGCACCCACTACCCCTTGCCATGTGCCACTGTGCGTGTTCATGGACTTTCTCCTCCTCTGTCTGCTAAAGAGATTGGATTCTTCTGTTGATTAGTCAGCTTGCACAGTAGCCCTGCCTTCTAAGGAGACTTTTCTCTTGGCTAGCTCTGTTCCTGGGCCACCTTCGTAGAGAGTCGAGGCAATAAGTGGAGGCTGAACTGGGGAAGTAGGATGTGGGTCCAGAGTGCATGAGTGTGTGTGGATGTGTAACAAGGGACTGTGCTTGGATCTGAAAAGACCCAGTGCTTGTGGGAAAAAAGAAAGAATGGAGGCCAAAGGAAAGGAGAGGGGGAGAGATGTTTATCCGCTGAGGCTTGGGCAGATGAAGAGTAAGGGAGCGTTTCTAGAGGAGCAGGGGATGCGTGCCAAGTAGTAGGGAGGGAGGAAGGATTTGAAAGATGCTTTCCTATGTGATAAGAATTTTTGCTGGGCATGGTGGCTCATGCCTGTCATCCAAGCACCTTGGGAGGCCAAGGCAAGAGGATGATTTGAGCCTGGAGCCTAGGAGTTCGAGACCAGCCTGGGCAATATAGCAAAATGTCACCCCCCCCAAAAAAAATAGCTGGGAGTGGTGGTGCACACCTGTAGCCCCAGCTTCTTGAGAGGTGAGTGGAAGGATCACCAGAGCCCAGGAAGTTGAGGCTGTGGTGAGCTGTGATCATGCCACTGCGCTGTAGCCTGGGCAGTGAGACCCTGACTCAAAAAACAAAAAAAACACTTTAAACAAAATTTTTCCCCTTTGGTATTCCAGAGATTCAGTAACATTTACAAATATTTTTTATTATGCTTGGGCTGGATTGCTTCTCTGTGTGGCCACCAAGTGGAGACTGGGCTAAGCAGAGACTTGGTTATGTTCAGGTTTTACCAGCATATTCTACCTAGGAGATAGAAGCTGGTGATTGGGAGTAGAACCGTGGCGCGCCCTCTGGAAGGTGGGTGACTTGGTGGAGGCAATCCGTGGTGCGAGCCAGGGCGGGTATGCTGGAGTCAGCATGGTATTTGTTCTACTACATCTGCACAAACCCCAGATCATTTTCCTGCGTTAAAAATAAATATGTCAGAGTTCTCAGATTCAGTGCTTATTTACTTCATACCCTGTTTTCAAAAATAATTTGAGGCAGTTTGGATTTAGTGGGGAAATGTGGCGATTCGTTCAGGCTGGGTTTTTTTTTTTAAATCTATAAATAGAAAGGAAATTTGCTCCAAGAGGGAAGAAAAGGTTGAGTTTCTAGGCCACATTTTACTGACAGAAATATTATTGGGGAAGGATGTTTTAATTTTCATTCTCCAAGAAATTGCTCTTTTGTGCTGCTTTGAGATGGAGGTGGTTTAGCACAGAGAGGATCTTTAGACCAGGGGAAAGAGCAGAGACTGTCTGGCTTAGATAAAGAGAGCCTTTCTTCTGTCAGCGCTCCTCCTGGGGGCGAATCGATCTGTGTGCGCTGCCTGTCCAGCATTCACGTTCAGTGAGATGACTTCTTTGAGTGCTTTTAACGGCCCCAGAATAAGCAGGCTGCTGGGACTTGCAAGTCTGTGCCAGGAGCTCCTTTCTGTTGGCTTCTAGAAGAGCAGGGCATCGATTCTAGAAGCGTGACATCGAGGGCTGACATCCAGAGCAGTCAGGCAGTAGTGGGTACCAAGTGCAATTGGGTACCAGGCAGAGGTGGAAAAGGGCCCTGTCCTGGACCCTCTCTTACGTTGCTGATGGGTATACTGAGCCTCACAGTCTTTTGTGTTTATTTTTAAGCTGGGCGCAGTGGCTCACGCCTGTAATCCAGCACTTTGGGAGGCCAAGGAGGGAGAATTGCTCTAAACCAGGAGTTCAAGACCAATCTGGGCAACATAGTGAGACCCCATCTCTACAGCATTTAAAAAATAAATTAGATGGGCATGGTGGTACATGCCTGTAGTCCCAGCTACTCAGGAGGCTGAGGCAGGAGGATCATTTGAGGCCAGGAATTGGAGGCTGCAGTGAGCTGTGATTGTGCCACTGCACTCCAGCCTGGGCAATAGAGCAAGACCCTGTTGCAAAAATTTTTTTGAATTATTTTGTCTTTTTTATATTTAGAGTCTAGGTCTCACCATATTGCCCAGGCTGGAGTGCGGTGGCTATTCACAGGCGTGATCATAGCTCACTGCAGCCTCAAACTGCTGGTCTTATGCCGTCTTCCTGCCTCAGCCTCCTGAGTAGCTCCTACTATAGGCACGCGCCACCATGCCCAGCTCTAGCACAATCTTTTTAGTCCAATGGCCAGGCTGTTGGGTGCCTTGAAATTGTACATATATTTTTTGACCACCTTAAGGATGTGGTGTGAGGGCAGGAAGCATCAGCTGCCTTCTGATGTTTGAAACAATGCCCAGGGCAGATGGTCATTTCCTAACTAGGTTCAAAAGTTGTCAGGAGAGCAGCCCTCTGCTGCGGGCAGGTCTGCGACCAGTTCTGTGGGCCAACACCTACCTTCTTCTCCGTTCTGTCTCTGGTCTGGGACAATCCTCAGGCAGTCCTGCTGGTATTGGTCACAATTTCTCAGCTGTGTCAGTGTTTGTCAGAGTGACTCTAAACCACAGGCATCAAGATGTTTCTCGGTGCCTGTGAGAAATGTATATACCTGAACCCACACCAGGTGGACAGGGTCAGAATCTCTGGGGTGTTCAGGCTTTCTGGATGATTCCTTGGTACCCTGTGGATAGAGAACCACTGTGTTACCTGCTGCTACTGTGTGAACTGGATGCGTGGTTAGGAAATTCGGTGCCGGATGATTCTGGGCTCATATTTTCTGTCCCTAGGGAGGTCAAGGAAGGAAGCGGGCAGGCAGTGTGCAGGTGTTGAGTACCGGCTATGAGCAGATGCATGGTGGGTGCTTCCAGCTACTTTCTTTTATTTGTGTTTACCCACAGCCCAGGGTGTGGATGCACAGGGGAGGAAATGGGACATCAGAGAGATTGGTGACCTGCTTAGCATCACACAGCTGGTGGGTGGAGACCGGGTTGGTCAAGCTCCTTGCCTTTTCCATTCTGACTGTCATCTCCACGCTAAAATGATGAGTGTCTCTTCCAATCTGGCTGTGCAATAGAAATATGGCACAAGTCACATATGTCATTGAAGATTTTCTAGTAGCCATGTTAAAAAAGTAAAAAAAGAAAAAAATGGAATGAATTTTAACAACATGGTTTCTTTACCCAGTTTATGTAAAATATGATTATTTCAATACACAGTAATATTTTTAAAAAATCAATGAGATATTTTATATTCTCTTTTTAAAAAAATTCCAAGTCTTCACAGTCCAGTGTGTACGTTACCCTGATAGCACATCTCATGTGACACTAGTCACACTTCAGGGGCCAACTGTGACTGGTAGCTATTCTACCAGACAGTACAGTTCCAGTATCTCTTGACTGGACAAGACATGTCCTTCCTAGCAGCTAGGTAAGCAAAAAGGGTCACAGTGTTCTAGATCACTGATTTGCAAACACCACAGGATGGATTCATGTGAGGCAGTCTGCATGCGTGTGCCCTGAGGAGAAGGATATTAAAATTCCTCAGTCAGGCTGGAGCCCCTGGTGATCCTTCTGTGTAGCCCAGCCAGCAGTTCCTTGGGTCCTCTGTGACTATGCCCCACTGCTGTCTCAGGGCCAGTTGCATTCCAAGCACGTTCTTTGTGGGTGGGGTGGCAGAAGGGAGGTAGGAGAGGTGGGGGAATGCATGCCCTACGGCCCGTTCCCTACCCTGCTCAACAGAACCACAGTTTTGGTGGAGAAGAGAAATCCTGCTTCTTCTGGATTTGAACGTGCATCGGGGGTGGGCCCTTCCCCTCGCGTGACTGAGAGCAGGACCCCGTGTGCTCAGGGAAGGTGAGATGGAAGAGCCAAAATATTTAGGGGAAAATGAGATCCTGTGTACTTAAGCTGTGTTCTTTCTCAGTGGTTTGATTTTAACATTTATTTGCTGACTTAGAATGAGAACTTTGGTCCAGAGAATTTTAGTGCTGGGGTCTAAACCTCAGTTGCCTCCAAGGTCAGCAGGTAGCACGAGATGAAGGCTGAGAGGCTGCAAATCAAACTGTTAGGAATGTTCTTTTTCACAGAAATGTTGCGGTCTCCCTTTTTTCCCCCTGGAAACACAAGACTCTTGGTCTTTCATTTTCCTGTTGTTGATGGAGGAATGCTGTTCTAGGAGAAGAGCTGGTACATGTGGCCATGATCAGTGGCAGTTGACCCTCCGTGTGACAGAGATGTATCTTAGCGCTGTGGCCATCTGAAGGGTAGCAGCCGCCACCTGGCTCCATCCCCGTGTTGTCCTTGGGGCCCAAGTCCTGTATAGATCTTGTTACGTTTAAGGAGGAGGCACATTTTAAAATGACAAAAGCTTTGGCTTTATACACACACACACACACACACACACACACATGATTTTTAAATTTTAAAAATAATTATAGGCTGGGCTCGGTGGCTAATCCCAGCACTTTGGGAGGCCAAGGCAAGTGGATTGCCTGAGCCCACAGGTTCGAGATCCACCTGGGCAAGTTGACGAGACCTCATCTTTACAATAAATCAAAAATTAGCCAGGTGTGGTAGCGCGTGCCTGTAGTTTCAGCTACTTGGGAGGCTGAGGCAGAAGGATCTCTGGAGCCCGGCAGATCAAGGTTGCGGTGGCCAGGAGCGTGCCACTGCACTTCAGTCTGGGTGACAGAATGAGACTCCAACTCAAAAAAAAAAATAATAATTATAGACTTACAGAAAGTGGCAGAAAATGGCATAGAGGGGTCCTGTGTGTCTTGCACTCCACCTCCCCCAGTGGGAACAATTTCCAGAGCTATATAGTATGGCATCAAAACCAGGAAGTATACATTGCTACAATTGCTACAAGATACAGCCCTTGTTCAGATCACACAAGTTTGTATGTGCACTCGTGTGTGCGCGTGTGCGCTTGCACATGCACAGGTACGTGTTTCCCTGTGTGGCTTTATCATGTGCAGATTTGTATACTTACAATCAAGGAATCTTTTGCTTTTAAGTGGTTTGTGCAAATATATCAAAAGTTCCCTTTAGGTTTAAAGAACATGCCGTAGGCTTGGTGTGACCTATTGGGCCGCCAATTTTCAATCTCTGTTCTTTTTTCCTTTTACTCAGAGAAAATCCACATAACAGAAAATTCACCGTTGTAACCATTCAGGTAGACATTTCAGTGTTTTTTAGTATATTCACAACATTTTGCAGCCATCACCCCTAATTCCAGAATATTCATCATCCCCAAAAGATGCCCCGTACCTGTAATATCCACTCCTCCTTCCCTCCCCCCTTTTCCTGGCAATCACGAATCTACTTTCTGTCTCTGGATTTGTCTATTCTGGACATTTCATGTACATGGATTTATATAGTCAGGTGACCCTTTGTGTCTGAGTGGCCCTTTCATCTTACAATAGAAGAGACTTAGGGCCAGAAAGGGAAAGTGACACGCCCATGGTTATACTGCTAGAGGGAGCCCGAGTCTGGACTTGAACCAGAACCAATACGCTGTACCAGACTTTTCTGCCTCTCACCACTCAGATCTCCAATTTTATGACCATAGTGATACAATCACCACCCCAGCAATTTTGTTTCAATTGGCTTTCATAAACATGCTTGACAGCAGAACGCTTTCCGTTACTTGTGCTGAGTGTTAGGGTTCTTCTAGGAGTTACTGTGGAAATGGGATTTGTAATGGAGGAAACAAGGTTGTTTATCAAATACCTACTATGTCCCAGGTTCGGGGCCAGCGGGACTGAGTGAGTGAGATTGGGCCCCAGCCATCAGGAGACAAGTCACCTGGGGGAAACAGACAGATGAAAGATACTTTCAGCCGGGTTCGGTGGCTCAGCCTGTAATCTGCGCCTTTGGGAAGCTGAGGTGAGTGGATTGCCTGAGCCTGCGGGTTCAAGACCCTCCTGGGCAGCGAGACCTCATCTCTACAATAAAT